>NC_051180.1:99964046-100129593 GCF_013339695.2 Rhipicephalus sanguineus | reverse complement strand
CAGCGGTTAAAGAGTTGTCATGTTAAGCAGCCCAAAAAATACCAATAGGTTGTTTAGGAATGAAAGTAATATACTTGAGCAAGAAAGTATCTTGTGATACACCAAGGTATTTTATTAAAATTAAGCAAAGTTGGTTGCAGTTAAGAAATTTTCAAGTAAACACATTTCTACATAGGCCTTTGCTGCTTCATAATATAGATCTATGATAGCAAATCTGCAATGTATAGAAGTATCTTAAGATACATTTGGGAAGTATCGTATCAGATACAATTATTCCGGAAGTATCTTGTATCTGTATCTCAAATACGTCTTGCCTGAGTATCTTGTATCGTATCGCGATACAATTTCAAAGTATCTTTGCCAGCCCTGGTATAGTGCCGAAGGAGGTGGGAAAGAGAAGTAAGAGATGTGATGGTGAGGAGGAGGAAATCCCACTACTCACCCCTGGTTCACTGAGCGAGAGATAGAAAGCTATAAAAAGAAAAAGAAATAAGATAGAGAGAAACAATGGGAATAAAGGCATAAAAAGATTGAAAAACTTTTCGTGACTAGTGCAAATATGCCATACTAGGGAACGGGAAAGGCAATGGCGGATGCGGGAAGATCCCGAAGCGATAGAAGCCCTGCTCCAACGACGACGTGCCCGTAGATTTATGAGAGATGCGAGCGCTCGGTTCGGGGGTTTGGACATCCATGTCGTGACTAACAGCGCTAAAGCCTAACGACAACCTAGAAGCAACCAGATTAGCCTCCAGAATTGTCAATTTCGCTGTTTGAAGCCTTGAGCGACTTAGTCCAAGCTTCGCCCCTTTTTTATTGTTTGCTTCAATCCGGATTTTAACACGAAAGTGTTTGATGCCGGGGTTCACTGAGATATTTCCGCAACGAATATGACGTTGTATAATATACACTAACAGATAGCGAAGAAAAAAATCTGAAAGAAAAAATTCGGCAGATCCTACGTACCGTGGGAGTCTACGTTATGCGAAGCATGGGGCGGGTACGTGACTGTGGTGTAACTTTTTTTACTTAGCGACACAAAATAACGCTAAAGATTTGTATAAATTTTATACCAGATATATACGTTGAAGAGACGCATATGTGTTATATAACCAGTTGTTTACGATTGGGTAACTCTGCCAATGGCAACGTGGGTATTACCGACACCAGAGAAGCGGTAAGCTGATATGTAGTGCATACGTGTCCCGAGAACGCACGCACGTTTCACGAACCCGTCTGCATGTGTGTAAGAGTTCTTGACAGTTCTTGAGGAAGGGCATCATCCCCGTTATCAGTGAGCACCAGCAGCTGGTCATGACTTATTATAGGATCCGGTCGTGATCGTGGTGAGAAGGGGTCCATGTGTAGTGAAGTATGTGGTTATAGTAGAGCTGTTGAATTCGTGGATGCTTCGGTCATTTCGTCGACAAATTGTCGGTCAACAGAGCCGGCGAAATGCCGGAACTGAAGCCCCCCTTCGCGTTGGTGAGTATAGGCCGTCGAGGCTGGTAGGCCTGGTTAGTGCTACGTAGACCAACATCAGTGGATGGTGCTTGTCGTATTCGTAGACTACCTGGGCGTATGTGGCCTACGTAGCCTAGTCTACAAAGCGGCTGTCAATCAATCTGGCATCATCCTCGGTCAGCATAAGGCCATCGCCCAGCCTCGTAAGAAATCAGAGGACACTGCGTCGTTCTGGTGGACGAAGTGCACTTTACGGTGCGGTGATGTGGATATCATATGTAATTCGGTAATGTATGCCTCCGGGGTCGAGCAATGCTTAAATACAGCTTGCTGAATCATAGAAATACAAACGTAATGTTTATTAGACTGCTATAAAAGCGGAGCCAACACTGGAACTACAGATCTTATTATGATATGACGCCTGTATCGTAGGATTACACATCGAGTTGCATGTAATGTTATTGCTTTCTTGTAAATTTAGATAGCCAGCACCACAACCACAATGACGTTGAACCGATATTACGCATGCGTAGGCTTTTTTTCCAAACCAGTTTATAGACCTGGCGTGGCTCAGTGGTAGAATACCTGTTTGCCACGCAGAATGCTTGGGTTCGATTCCTGCGGGGATCCTAATTTTCATTTTTTCCATTCGTTCAGTCAACGCTGCCGATGTTGGTTTTTCTTAACGTTCTAGCATTTAAATTACCAATGTCTGTTCTCGCCGTTCCTGGGTAGATATAAACTGTCAATCACCTGTGGCGCATACCCGTACACCGCGACCCGTGGTAAACGGGATGTGCCACACGTGTCTAGTGGAAAGGGTTTGGCGACGTACGCGACAGGATTTTAACGTTATTCATGTCATGACCCGGCAATCATATTCGTAAAATCCTCTTACCCTCCCATGCAAATTTTGGTCTACAGCAAGTTAAGGAGGCGTTCATGAGGGCACCCAGACGTAGGCGGCTAGATAGATAGATAGATAGATAGATAGATAGATACGTAAATAGAAACGCGCAAAGTGCCAGAGGTTCGCTAAGAAATGCTTCGCATTTTAAAAGTTCCGTCTCGAGGAATCAAACCTACGAGCCCTCGCTCCGCAACGCGTACCGACTCGGCCATAAATGGCACGTTCTTCAGCATACTAACGGCGAGCTATTTATGTACACCATTTACCGTTGGCGGTACTGAGACATTGGCGGCACTTTGGCGTGTTGTCGTTATCACTAGCGAGATGGCGTCAAGGGCTCGAAGGGTGCGCTTTAAAGGTCGTCGTCCCGCGCGTTGCCTCCACAGGGCGTGGTCGTTCGTGCGCGCGCGCTTATCTCGGGATGGGGAGTGGCTGTATGTCTGGTGCTCTCATTGCATGTTTGCGATGAACTTACAGAGAGCACTAACGTCCCTTCGCGCCACTGCAGCGGCCGCTTTTGCCAAAGAAGCGCGCTGCTCACACAAAATCAAGTTAAAACTGTGAGAGTTAGTTGGCGCTAATCCCTGTGTATACTTGTGCGTTCATTTCGCGCGTCCTCTTTTGTGTTGGAGAAGCGCACTTTAACTGTCGAGCTGTGGCAGTTGTTAGTTCGCGCTCATCCTGTGTATGTTCTTTCCGTGCGTCTTTTCTGCTCGAGCAGTGCATTGCTAGTTTTGAGCCGCTTGCCGTTCTTCGTGTCGTTACAATTTTTTGCTATAGCATTCATTCCTTCGCCCTTGTGCCGAAACAATGCACAACAAACGCTCAACTACGCCTGTGAATGCACGTTTCAATTTCGTGCTATACCGAGCCCCATGACAGAGGGATCAGCCATGATTTTTTTTCTTTCATCGACAACGCCGTCAATGCCAGCACCGGATTTTCTGCGACACGACCTCCTTAACGCTTTCCCGTTAATACTTCCAAAGTGAATTCTCGCTGTTCATGGGGCCGGCATATACTAGAGAACACCTGTGGCGCATACCCGTATACCAGGCGCCGTGTTATGCGGGTATGTGCCACATGTGACTGGTGGAAAGAGTTTAATGACGTGCGCGGATAAAATGACATTATTCATGCCACGACCTTTGAATCGTGTTCATCATTCATTCACGGCCTCCTATGCCAACTTTGGTACATACCAAGTTAACGAGACGACGACAAGAGCGCCCATAGGCGGCTAGATAGATAGATAGATAGATAGATAGATAGATAGATAGATAGATAGATAGATAGATAGATAGATAGATAGATAGATAGATAGATAGATAGATAGATAGATAGATAGATAGATAGATAGATAGATAGATAGATAGATAGATAGATGGTAATGCCCAGAGTGTCTTTGGACCGCTGAAAAACGCTTCGCATTTGAAATCTTTTATATATAAGTTTTGTAATAAGTATAAAAATTATGCATATTTTGCTCAAGCCAGATAATGCAAGATGCAACATTGAAAGATGTCGTAATAAAAAAAAGCTTGGGAATGTTTGCCATGCGTAACAGCCTTTAGTCCTCACAATATTTCCTTTCAAACGTGTGAATGATACTCAAGAAGAGCTAAGGTACGTTTTATTGGTTTTCGTTCTCATGACTGATAAAAGGCGTAGCAGGTGTACTCTTTCAAACAGCGCAATACGTGTCCAAAACCACGTATACAAATGATGAAATATTGCACCTCTTTATTGTTGATGATGTCGTGCGTATGGGATGGAAGAATGTACTCAAACAGCTTTAACAGTATAATAGTAATATCTGGGGTTTAACTTGCCAAAACCACGATATGATTATGAGAGACGCCGTAGTGGAGGGCTCCGGAAATTTCGACCAGCTGGGGTTCTTTGACGTGCACCTAACTTAAGTAATCGGGCCTCGAACATTTTCGCTTCCATCGAAAATGCAGTCGCCGCGGCCGGGATTCGATCCCGCGACCTTCGGGTCAGCAGTCGAGCGCCATAACCACTAGACCACCGTGGCGGGGCAGCTTTAACAGGAAAAACAGATGGTTGCAGTAAGGGCGCACTTGAGTGAAATATAAGGAAAGATATGACAAAGGAAGAGACAATAATGTGGAAGAAGCGTAGGTCTGTTTATTGAACTTCGGCGCCACTAAACATTTGCCAGGAATTAAATGAGCTGCATTAAATTCTGGGCCTTTTTTCCTTTCGACACAGAGAAACGATAAACTGTTCTTACTACGAAACGGTCGTTTATAAAAATTGCAAAGCAAAACCAGAGCTGCTGGAGATGTGCGAACGATGAAAGCACCGTATGTACATGGGCAGAAGTGTGTAAAAACAAAAAAAAGATAGGAAGCACTGTGCATGCACTCAGCATTAAGATGAGGAACAAAAGAAAGATCATACGAAAGTCTCGAAGTCTGCGAGTGCGTGTGCGCTCTGGAAGAACTTGTGCTTTCCACATGTACATCGGGCTATTTTATCTCCGACATGTTAATTTTCAGCGTGGGGATTCTTAAGGTACGTCTGACCACTGGATTAGTGGCGACCGTAAAAAAAAAACAGTATTCAGCAAATTTATAAGGTGTAGGGACACTTCGCAATGAATGAATGAATGAATGAATGAATGAATGAATGAATGAATGAATGAATGAATGAATGAATGAATGTTAATAGGGTCGCGAATCACTATTGTGAACTTCGGCTGAGCAATTTCGCCATTTTAAAAATAAATGTTCTGTAGCAGATGTTGGTACTTTTTTTGGAAATGTTGGTGCTACTTCTTTTGACCGATAATAAAATCAGTGACAATCACATACAGGAAAAGTGCTAGTCTAAATGGCACCTGAAGTCAGTTCGTATAAGTCAGTGAAGGAATAAAACAAATCACATAAACGCGAAGTCCATTCACACAACGACTGTAAAAGCTTGGCTTCTGCCGTCAACGCTTTTCACAGGAAGCCACTGCGGTGACAAAAATACAACAAAAATTATAAACAGTGTTTCTTTTATTTGGTGCAATAATCTTTGGAACTGCTCTACAATAGAGATTTCCCGTCTGTTTATATACAAGGAAACTAAAAATATGTAACTCGTGTGATAAACGACACGGCGTTAAGGAATATTGTTCCAGCAAAAAAAATTAAGAAGAATTAGAAAAAGGACGCATAGATTACCCAGTGTCAAGATCCCGACACGCAGGACGTAAATGTGTTGTGCATGGGCTGCTGCGACCTAAATGGCATAGCTTCATCGCATAACTTGATTGCATAGCTACTCCATACTTCAGGTTCATTAGGACAACAAAAATCAAATTTTTTTGCTTTTCCGTTACGCAAGCGCAGACTCTCCCGCTCCTCCAAAAGCTCGCGCGCTATAGGAAATGTTGGAAGCCGGCGGTGATCTTGCGGTTGCGCTTTATCGCACATCGATTTAACAGAAATCGATGCTCTTTCTCAGGCCGCAAAAGAATGGTCTCTGTGGAGATAGAGGAAGCATCGAATGGGAAGATCCAAAAAGCGAGAAGTATTGCGGCCTTCGAATTGAGGTCAGAGAGTGCGAAAAGCGAGAGAGAAAGAGAGACTGGGGCTATTTCTGCCTCTCCTTTCTTTTTGAAAAGATTTTCACAGCGCCAGGTTACGTTGTTAAGAGATGAAAGAGAGGGAGAAGCGATGACTCTGACAGTACTCCCTCCTCTCTGATTCTCACTCACATTCTAGAAACAAGTATAAGTGCACATTGGAAAGAGTGAAACAAAGAGAGAGAGAGAGAGATATTCGACCCCAAAACCAACAGAGTAAGAGCCTTTGCGAAGGTTTCGACAAATACTGCGCGCCGCCGAATCAAAGAAGGTGAGGAAACAATACAAAACGCTCACATCGGGCCCAGCACGTTTCACCAGACCTGCCGAACTCAACGCTCCGTTACCCTCGTGTCAGCATTTACGGGGTTGTTCATTGTAGCTTTTACGCTTTTGTCTGTGTACCGTTATCTTCTTTTTCGTAACTTTATACGTTACCATCCTGATTGCGCTTTCCCGGTAGCGTTTGCAGCTGCATCCGCGTTTCGTTACAGCGCAGTTTAGCGGAAAAACGACAGTATAGAAAGCTACGCTACAAGAAAAAAGGTGCGAATGTCAACAGTGTAACAGGAAATGCTCTAGGGGGAGACGGGAAAATGCGGAAGCGACACGCAGATTATTTCTGCCATTCTGTTTTTTTTGTCGCATCAGATTTGGCTCGCGCTCGAAAGGCAAAGGTACAGATCACTGCTCCGGTTTCGCAGTTCGACTGCTCGTTAGAAGAGTTAGCATATATATTCGAAGGGGCCGCAATCATATGCAGTTTTGAACGTACGAGAAGCGATCGCGAAATGCGAAGTTTCGGCTGGGATAAAAATTTTAATACTGCCGAGATTCATTTGAAGAATTTTCTGCTATTGTCTCTAGAGCTTTCTTTGCCCGAGGTGTGTTTGAACAGGGTTATCGCTTTGGAAAGCTGTTTCGAGAATCGGTTGCCAATCTATTAACAAATATAATGAAAATATATCTTGGTACAAGCGCATTTTAATATATCTCACTGACGAGAAGCCTATTCGTGCTTGCCTGCTCTGACCTTTGAAAGCTGGAAAGAAGGCAACGGTAATAACAAATACTTTGGTGTACCACAAATTGTAAACACCCTTCCTTGTGCTATTGTTTCTTCTTAAGACTGGTAAAGAGAAATGTAACACTGGTGTCACAGTGTGCAGCAAATAAGTTTTGCTTAAGTAGCTTAGACATGATAGCCGCTACATAAAATGGCTTGATATTAGGTGGGAAAATGTATGTAAAAACAACCCAAATGCACCTAGGTAAAACAAGAGGTCTGTTAAGTACAATTCATATGTAATTGAAATTTAGGTAAACATATATATTAGCTAACTCTGACAGAATTCTGTGAGTAAACTGCATGGAAAAATCATTTTGCTGTTTTTCCTTTCTTTTTTGTATTCGCTGCTTTGGCATCGCAATATTGTACAATACATTCCCTTTTGAAGATGTAGTTCGTAAATTTTTAAGAAAGACCAGAACGATTTATCGAAACTTTGTTCGAATAAAAGAATATAATGTCCCCTACTCAAAACCATTTAGGAATGAATTAATGAATGCCCAATTTTATATGTCCCTGGTTAACGGGAAGGGGGCAATGGGACAGAGGGCGGGGGGAGGACCTACTTGCAGTGGGCCCTCTCTGCCCTCTCAGCCCACGCCAGGATGGCCTCCTGAATGTCAGGCCTCGAGCTGTATCAGGCAGCCTATTTAGGAGCCATACCTTGATTTTATAGACATTATTGCCATGAATGTCTATTTAACATGTGTTTTATGCTGCGACCCACCAAGGCTTCACTGACGTCATCGTCGTCACGGAAATGACGTGGGTAAAATGTATAGGAACAGATGACAGAGAAAAACTAGAAGAAAAAGCTATGTTGACGTGGGGTGCTTGGGAATCAAACCCCTAACCTCTTTGTCGACGACGATAGGTGCCAGGCGTTCTACCTACTTCGCTACCGTCACACGTGTACGTAGCTTCAGGAACGCGCCTTATATATCCAACAGCTTCTCCTTCTCATGCGCATTTTAGCATGGTAGGCAGGGGCGTTGTCACTGTCTAGGGCAGTGAAGTGAATGACTGCACATTGGCAATGGCGTCTGAGATTCGATGCACCGGCAGGTCGGCTACGGCTCAAGCTACGAACACTGCTTCCCACATTTCAACCTGAGCGCGTTGCAACTCAACTTGCTGCTGCACACAATGGAGCAGGACTCAATATTGTCGTACCTTCGCCGAAGCAGTCCGCCAACACGAAGCCGCGCGGTAAATACGAGGTAATTTCTCGAATGATGCCGATTAGTAGATGAACGTCCATACGTCGGTGGTTGGTCATCGTCATGGATGTTACTCGTCGTGATGCAGATGTGCCACGTGGGTGCATCCACGTCAAACGATGCCATGCGCGCCAAGTACCGACAGTAATGTATGTTATCGATGTACACTAAATATTCAACTGCTTCTCTGAAGGCATATTTCACTTTCGTGTTAAACCGATTCATTCACCGTCCTTCAACCATATTCCTTCAACCACATTTTCTTTAACTTGCAAGGAGCTATGTTGTCCATGTTGAGTTTGGTGGCATGCTCGCAAGTAACAGTTCTTCATCTTTTACTTGAGGTACTCGTATATCATGGTATTATTAGTATCAGTACGCGAGGCCTTGTAATTTAGTATTGTGTGCGATCAGACTTATCTCGCGATTATTGTGGGCCTGCGACTACATTTACTGAATAGTTGGATTAGTAGTTCCCGTTTTCATGGTGCACTACACGGGGACAATAACAACATTGGCACTTTGACCAGAAGACCCAAGTTTTGACAGCGATAGCAAGCCATGGCATTGCGTTCGACAGTTCGAAGAATTCTTTGAATATACGCGGGTGCGACGTGTTTGCATAATAGGAACATTCAGAAGAAATGCTGTTGGGCAGAAACAAGAGCTTCACTACAAGTTGACAAAACTCCGATATTAGCAGTGTCGTGGCGGGCAAAGAATAATCATTGCGCACGAAATACGATTGAATAAAAACTATTAAATAAGTACTTTCTGGAATTCTTCGTGTCATATCCTCGACATAATTATGACGTGTGTCGAAGCGGGTGACTCCAAATTTTAGCTACCTGGAGCTCTTAACATGCACCTAAATTGATCATGCGGGCTTTCTAGCGCATCCTCCTTTAGAAGAACAGACTGTTGGGCAAGTTGGTAATGCATTCTGTAAAAACTGCTCGAAAAACGTAAACAAAGGGAGAAACGGACCGTTTCTCCCTTTGTCCACGTTTTTCGCGCAGTTTTTACAGTATCCTCTCTATTTGAATATGACCGGCGTGGCCGGGAGCTTAGCAGCGCGACACATTTAAATCAGTGGTTCTCAGCCATCGATGTTTCGGGACCCCTTGTGGACTGGTCTAAGTGATGAGGGACCCCTCGCAGATAGAGAAAAGGGAAGGGTCATTGCTTACCACAATGTGCACTGTCAGATATGTGCCTTTTATTTCTTCCTGACAAAGAATGGTCAAACTAAAGTGCCATGCTCATTTGTCTCAACAGCTTGTCAATAAGTTGTGTGGCCTGCAGCCACATTCAACGTGTTTCTAGCTACGTTTGCCCTTAAGATATGCAAGCATAGAAAAAGTATGCTCGCGTGCATTAGAAATCTGCAACGAAAGCTTTACAACAGCCATCTCACTGAGAAGTGGAAACATAGGTTCGCTCCGCCGCAACGGCTGAAGTATTGCGGTGAAGCATACCAAAATTCAGAAGGGGCCGCTTTCACGGAACATAGTGTGTCTCCAAAAAACGCGTTTATTTTCTTCTTTTTTTTCGAAAATGGTTTCCGCGGTCCTCCAAAAATGGCTTCGTGGACCCTCATTTGAGAACCACTGCCTTACATGCTAAAGTTGGACCACGGGTAGCGAGAAAGCATTGGCGTCATACAGCACCAGGTGGAATCCAAGTAAAGCGGCAGTTGAGGGAAAGATGAAAGCTTTCAGATGAAAAATCTTTGAACAGAGAGTGTCGCTAGAGCCAACGTTCCTACAAGAAAACTTCACAAAGACAGGTGTACTTGTCGAAACGTTGGCCCCTGAGACACCTCCAATCAAGGATTTTTCATCTCGCCAAGTGAAACGTTAGATAAAGCCAGCATGACGCTTACTGTCTGCGTCGTTCGGGCTACACTGCGAATCTAATGCAGCTGATAGGAACGCTAGTGGGATTAAGGTGCGCTTATGCCTACCGCAGAAGACAAAGCACTTCCGCCTCCGTTTCCTCGACTATTCTAATTAGATAGTGAACTACGGACTATTTGATGCTTCAGATATCTGTCACCTTTGGTGGAAGTGGTACAGACGCGTTACGAATGCTACAATTTTGAAGTCCAACACTTGCCGGAGTCCTAGGCCCTTCGTTTTCTATTCTAATCGCTTTCAGCTGAGTGGGACGGTGGCAAATTTCATTGGGCTTCTGGACTAGGAGGTCAGACCAAAATAACTACTTTAACGTTTTTATTATTTAATGATTTTTTTCTCTCCTAACGTCTGTCTCATAGTTCCAGATCGAAATTGCCCCTTTTGAAGACGCTGTCTTCGAGCCGTTGAGCCAACACACAACCCACTAAAATTCTTCTAGTAGTTGCTTTTGCTGTAGCTGCGGGATTTCACTTTAGAAGTCTATGTTGCACCAAGGCGCCTCGCAATTGAATCTCCTCACCCCGCCCACCCGCCTACTGTCGTTCTGCATGTTTTTCGCGGTGCGCTTCCTACATTCCACAGCCTCAAAGACAACGTCACTTTTCTTTATATGAACGGGGAACTTCATAACAAATGGTAACATCGTTGGAGTGCGGAAATTGAACAGGGGACGTCGCATGCCCCCTCGATTGTTCTACAAAGGCAGCAGCACATCACTTCAAATTGTTCTCCTGAAGAACAAAAAGAAAAACTCTAATGTTCCAAACTTGCCTAGAAATTGGCAAATGCACGCGGCGCGAAGCTGAGCCACAGTATGAGATGAGTTTCTTGCTGCCTTTTTTGTTTGTGTTTTTGGTGTTGCCTGTAGGCTCAAAGAAAACATCAATGTGCTCAAGTTAACAGCTAGTAGACGAGCCAAGTGCGAAGCTGAGAAGACTGCGTCTAAACGCGTGTGTGTGTGCGTGTGTATGTGTGTGCGTGTGTGTATGTGCATGCGTGTGTGTGTGCGTGTGTGTGGCAAGCGACGCCTGGCAATTGGGCTCCATTTAGGGCGATGCATTTCGTGAAAGAATAGAAAGACACATTAGATTCTTATTTTCAGTTTCCTGCGTACGTTGAGAAGCACCACAATATCTGGACGTACTCAGAGGGCTTCCGTACCCGTTTTTCTCCCTAAGAGACACTGAATGGGAATAGTCAAGCGCTTCTGGCTAACACCATGCAATAATTTAGTATCTGCTAATAATAATAGCGCCATTACTGCACGCGCGCAATACATGCGCAACTGTTATGTACAAGTACACATAGACGTGTTCGTGTTTGTCTGCGTCGGTGCCTGCGTGCTTGTGTTAGTGCGTAACCGAGCTAACCTAAAGCTCCGTGACAGAGCGCCGTATAACAAATTGACATAAGAAAAATAAAGCTGGCCTTGTTTACTCTCTGCCGCGACAGAATCCCTAGAGGGTTTTCGCGGATAACACCCATGTGTTTACTCTTCTTGAGGTGCTTCCTGCTAGCGTCGCTTCGAACATTCGGTATAGCGCTTCACAAACAGGCCCCCTCCGTTTGTTCAGGCTTTATAAAAAGCAGGTCTTGTTTGTTTTTTTCCACGCTTACGTCGGTCTTTCGCCTTTTCTGTATTGAATTCCGCGGAGAGTTGCACGCGATAAGCAGCATATCTCTGAGTGAAATTCGGAAAACAAATACAACATCGCGCCACCGTGGCGTGCACACAGACAACGAGGACGATGACGAACAGTGTGTCAGTGTCCGCGTTTGTTGCGTGTGAGCTACGGTGCAGTATCGTAGTGAACACCTACCAATTAACTCAACCAAATTTGCATACTTCAACCAGACAACAGGTTGAAGTCAGAAATTGGCCTACGGGCATACCATGATCATGATATCTATCTATATGTATACCATGATCAAACCGCTCACCACAGAATTTCGCCGGTCGTTCTTATTTGTTTGTTTGCTTATTTATTTACATATGCTGCCAGAGTAATTGAACTAGACAATCAAAGATACGAAGGCTTTTCAAAAAGGCTTCTTTGAGCAGCTTCCTGAAGCGTAGCTGAGCAAAAAAGCGCTTCTTCAAGGATACCGTCAGTGCGCGCTTTCTGGCACAAATAAATGCAAGTACCTAGAAAGAACAAAAGAGCCTTCGTTCAGATCTTTGCTGTGTCGATTGCGTTAGACGTTTGCTTGCGGTTTCCCAATAAAAACATTTTGCACCATCGCCCCCCCCCCCTCCCTTCTGATGTCACTTTTGTAGCTTTTGTCAACTATGCATATTCCCTATTATATAATAACTTCTTCACCTTCAACATCCTAACGCAAAATAAGGCGGAACAATGCGTTCTGTTGAACATAATTATAAATTACGAACGTGTTCCTCGTCACTCGTACTATGTAAAATGCGACAAATCATTGCGCATGCATACCCGCGGCTTTAGTTTCTGTCGCTGAGGAGGAGAGAAAAAGACACTTCTAATTGAATATGATCGGATAGAAGACCCCGGCAGGGCCAGTGGATCCGTGCTTCGGGACTCAAGCTAGCCCTGCCATGGCCTGAGCCCGCCGCTGTAAACAGTGTTGTGTTCGAAAGAAGCGTTTCTTGCATTACAGACGCTGCAAGAATAATGCTACGCATTTGCGAGATTATTTGTGAGACGCGTAAGCAGCACGGCGGCCTTTAATCTAGTCGTGCCGACGCAAAGAAAGCCGCCCATAATAAGGCGTACCGTAAGAACTCCACATTAACCAATGAGGAATGCGTCGTCGTTTGAAATTATGTATCCCTGAGTATAGACGAACCTGCAGCCTCTTAGATAGTGTGCTTACAGATTCTGAAAGGTTTTTAATTCCGGTGGGCCTGTTCAGAAAGTGGCATCTTCGAAATATTCTCAGTTAATCGAAGTTCTGGTTGCTATTCTTCAACGTCTCACGAAGCGCGTGTGGCGATGCTCAAAAACAATGGCGGTTTGTTATCATAACTCGGCGGTAACTCTGCATACGACCAGATCTCATTGTTCGTCAACCAAGTTTCCTTATTGGTTTCTCTGTGACGCATAAACCTAAACGCTTTCAACGATACTTTCGAATGTGAATGAGCAATTGCGTCTACGCCTCATTGACATTCATATATGCGCCTCGTAGGCTTGGAAGCTGACGCCGCAGCTTCGAACAAGCATCAAGCTGCGTTACTTCAGACATTTCACGTGAGATCATTGCGAAATATTAATGTGAACTGGGATTTCTTTGCGTCAAACTAATCCATTCGTTTGTTTCCTTAAAACAGCAAAGCTCTTTAAGGCAGCCGTAATTTGCGCGGCCTATACCATGACCAGGATTTGGGGACATATACACGTACCGCCATCTCTCGTCGGTGACTGCGGTGGCCTGCCGTAACTGAATGGGAAATATACTAGAAAAAATCATATCTGGCGAAAAAATGTTAGTTGTCAAAAACGACTCCCGGTTCTATACAGTATAGATTTATTTCAACATTCTGTTAAAATTACAGTGTCGCACTACAAATCGTGTGGCTTGCCAGAGTGTTTAAAATTTCACAATGGCGCCCCATGTGTTTCTAATGGCTGGTGTTTAATTGTTTCGGGAAGCCACATGCTTTGTAGTGCGATACTGCAATTTTACCAAAACGTTCCAGTAGGTCTCGACTGTATAGAAACCCGAGTCGTTTTTGATAGCTTGCTTTTTTCAAGAGATATGATTTTTTTGGCCCATTTCCCATTCAGTTATGGCAGGACGCCGTTCCTCCCGCCGAGAGATGGCGCCACGCACAAGTGTCCCTAAATCCTGGGAATGTGTGTGGCCTATCTGGTATGTGCCAAGGAAATGGGGCAACTCCCACTACTCACCACTGACCCCCTCAAAATGAAAAAGACAACAGTTAGCCCCACAAATGGGTATGTGCCACAGAAATTGGTACGGCCTATCAGTAAAATCTCATCATCATAAAGAGATATGTGCCACATCATCATCATCATCATCATCAGCCTGTCTACGCCCACTGCAGGGCAAAGGCCTCTCCCATGTTCCGCCAATCAACCCGGTCCTGTGGTTTCTGCTGCCACGTTATACCTACAAACTACTTAATCTCATCTACCCACCTAATTTTCTGTCTCCCCCTCACGCGTTTGCCATCTCTTGGAATCCAGTCAGTTACCCTTAATGACCACCGGTTATCCTGCCGACGTGCTACGTGCCCGGCGCATATCCATTTCTTCTTCTTGATTTGAACTATGATGTCCTTAACCCCCGTTTGTTCCCTGACCCATTCTGCTCTCTTCCTGTCTCTTAAGGTTACACCTATGATTTTCCTTTCCATCGCTCGCTGCGTCGTCCCCAATTTAAGTTGAACCTTTATGTGCCACAGAAATTGTGTAAATATCACTACTCACCACTGCTCCACAAAGAAAGAGCAAGGCAACAGTCAGTCCGAAACTAGGGAACGGGGAAGGCAACGGCGGCTGCGAGAAGACCACGAAGCGACGGAAGGCCTACGCCAACGAAGACGTGCCCGTAGATCTATGAGAGGTCCGAACGCTTGGTTTCAGCGCGAGTTCCTGTCTCTGGAGTTTAGACATCCGTGTCGTGTCTGTGACCCTGTGTGGTTTAACTCGAACATCTCTCTCTACGCTGAGAATCAACGTAGAAACAACCTCGCATCACCTAGCTAAAGCCTAGCAACGACCTAGAAGCAACTTAGAAACAGCCCTCGTCACCTAGCTAAGGCCTAGAAACAACCTAGAAGCAACCAGATTAGTCTTCAGAATCGTCGAGTTTCGTTGTTTTAAGGCTTGCGCGTCTTAGCGCCTGGTACAAGGTTCGCCATTTTTCGCCCTCTAAAAAGTCTGTCTATTTAAGATCTAAGTGTTAAAACCAATAAAATCTATATTTTAAAAAAATAATCACATATTTGACTAGTAGTCTCAAAACACTTTGACAGCGCATCGGGAATCGTGCTTAACAGTTACAAAGCTTCCTTGACAAAGCAAATCCGCTTGAAGATAAGGAATTATCCGCATTAGAAACGCATCCCGCTTTGAGTTGCCGGTGCAGCTTGGCTGACTTGTTATGATTTTTTCAAGCATCTCAACGCCTGCTGAAACAATTAAGCGGAGATGCCATTATAGGCTTGTTATACACTGTATTTGGGATACTGCCCTTTTAATCAGAAACGCTTCGCGATAATATGCGCCACAGAGTACGCCAATAACGCATCTTTTCTTTCTTACGAGAAGGTCTGGAATTCATGTTCATCGCTTCTTTTGTAATATTAGGTTCTTGCGAGATGGCATTGCGTCATGGCTGCCTCATCGAGTTCCATGCACCTATGACGAGCGCTTCCTATGGAACCTCGCATCTTGAGCATCCCGTAGAAACACAAAAAATGACTACGCGTTGTGCACATACGTCGTTGCGTTGCATATATTCAGCATTTTGTTTGGCTTTCCGAGAATAATGACGTGGTGTAGCGTGTATGGCATCGTATCAAGTGTTCAAAATCTGTATGGGCCCTGTAGAACCAGCTGCTGCATCGCGTATATAAACCGGTGAAAAATTGGCTCGACTCTGCTGTATCCGAAATTAGCGGCGGTGTCGAACTAAAAGACAAACGATATGCTGCCATATAGAGGTGATAATTTCCACCGCGCTGAAAATTGCCGCCACCGTCGCATTTGTATTGCGTCTTGTCCCTGCTCGCAATATTTGTTTTTTCGTCGTTGCGTAGATATTGAGCTCCTTCGAACGGCTGACTCCTGCATAAAAAAAATAAGGGTGAAAGATGAGGGGGGAGAGTGAGTGCTGGCGTTCGTCTTTCTTATGCTTTTGACGCCCCCGACGAATAGCATCCCAAGTAATATCAATTCTCCTTCGGTCAGATCGGTGATGCGAGGAGATTTCTCAATTCTCAGCTGCATATAAAGTTAGCAATCACACAGCTGAATGAGATGGTGTATGCTTATATATGGGAAATAAATATTGAAGAAATAAGTACGCGACCAAAATACGTAACTGCAAAAAACTGGACATTAAACCTTGTTCGCTCGCCTTCCAGCTTTGCCCCGTTTTCTTGTCCGCGACGTGCGAATTGTATTATCTAAGTCCTGCGATATATTTCAGTGACTGTTTATCTATCCTTTGACTGAATAGACTTTTTATTTACCCGCCGCGGTGGTTTAGGGGTTACGGTGCTCGACTGCTGGACCGAAGGTCGCGAGGTCGAATCCCAGCCGTGGCGGCCGCATATTCGTGCACACGGGCATCTAGCAGAATGCTAGAGGCCCGGGTGCTTAAATGTGGGTGCACGTTAATGAATCCCAAGTAGTCGACATTTCCGAAGCCCTCCACCACGGCGTGGCTCATAATAATTTCGTAATTTTTATCGTAACATTTATTATTGATACATTACGTTTTTTAGACGGCGTCTCTTTCTTTTTTACTATCTGTTTAGCAATACCACTTATTTGTCTCTTTTCCTGCCCTATCCGCGCACCTAGCGAAGCCCTTACCTTTGCACCGCGTCTGCCAATTTCACTGCCTGGCGTCTTGCCTATGTAGTATGAACGCGCAGTCGCTAACCGCCGAGCCAAATGGTTCGCAGGAACACTATCTGCTTACTTTCTTACCTTCAATTTCCCAGCCTCTCTTACGAAGCTTCATCGGCATCTTAGGAGCGTCGAATGCATCGGTCGCCGTGCGCTTGATGTGTTGTTGCCTCACGGACCATTACCAGCCATTCGACAAGAAAAGCACAGTCCTCACACAGGAAGTGGCGGCGGCTTGCTGATCGTGAAAGGAAATGGCAATAAGGAAGTGCGTAGCTCCGCCCCTGCTGGTCTTTCTTGCTTTTCGGGGTCTTCCTCCAATGTTGTGCTCCATTCAGCTTTTTGTCCTTTTATCTACCTGCCAAGCTATCGCGGTCTTCCTCAGAGGGGCATATCTGATAAACGACCTCGAGAAGGCGCCTTCCTCCCCTTGCCTTTCTTTCCTTCTCTCGCAGCGGCGCAATCCATAGCACACAATCGAACACTGCCGTAATGATCCTCAAAGCCGGGGCTCCCAATTAGAGGCTGGAACGAGACATGCTCGCTTCTTTTCTTTGTGTTGTCGAGGGTTCGGTACCCTGCTCCGCATGGTTGCCCGAGAGGATCGATATATTCCCGCGTCCGGGTTGCCTTTGCAGGCAATAATTTTCCATTGTTTCTCTGTTTATCTTTCTTCCTGTTTCTTGTTCTGTTTCTCCTTCTTTCTGCGGCGCTGTTTATAGGTAAGTTCCGGGGAATAATTCCTGTCCTTGCCTCTGCGGCCAGGAGCCCAGGTTCAATCCAGCTGCGCCGGCTAAAAATGTGCGCTCCAATTAACGAAATAAAGCCACAGTTTCGACGCAAGGGTGGCGAAATGAATGCAGCAGCTTTAGCGAAAATTCTAAATGTCATTTAGTAAGGGTAGCAGATTTAAGGGCATTACAAATTGCAGTAAATATGAGCTTGCTAAATAAGCAGGCGCGCTGCGGCGTGGTCAGACCCGTATGACGACAGACTCGATTCGGCGTGGCTAACAGCGTGATTAACACAACGAACAGCACAGCCAGCGCTGCCACAAGCCGCATGCAGAATGTTGGTGTTCATGCCACGCGGCTCCTGTGGTCAGAGCGTTTTAGCTTGTAATGAATCAGACGGCTTGCACGTGACGTAAGACACGCAAC
This sequence comes from Rhipicephalus sanguineus, assembly GCF_013339695.2. NCBI lineage: Eukaryota > Metazoa > Arthropoda > Arachnida > Ixodida > Ixodidae > Rhipicephalus > Rhipicephalus sanguineus. The sequence continues at coordinate 100,111,672 of NC_051180.1, read as the reverse complement.
GTTCCATGGTACTGGTGCACAACATGGTGAATATAGGATGATGTCAGTGGGTCATACTGATTGCCACGGCAAGCTGCCGGCGTGTGTGCGAGGACTTGCAGCAGAGTCACCGCACGCTTCCATGTCACCGAGACGCCATCGGAACGCTTGTTCTGGTTCGCAGCTCCAGGTTCAGGCGACGGGGAGGTCCAGCACCCCCACCCGATCATTATGGTAATAGGCCGCTGACCTGAAAGACGCGGGTTCGATCCTGGCCGCGGCTGTCGCATTTCAATGGAGGTGAAACACTTAAGGACCATGTGGTGTTCGATTTCAGCGCACATTAAAGGACCCCGGATGATCAGAATCATCCGGAATCTTCCACTATGGTGCCTCTCATAGTGTGATTCGCTTTAGAACGTTAAACCCCAAAAAGCATCCAACTAACAGACCTGCAAATTGCGATTCACTTTATGGTGTTTGGCACACGAAAAAACAAGTGAGACTTCTTTAGCAAAGTTAAGTTTATTCACCGGACACGACCTGCTAAACTTGCGTGAACAACGGAAAGCTGCGCTAGTTTATGGATATTTATCATAGGAAAAATTAGGCCTGCATATTCGCACACCACAGAAAAGGAAAGGCAGAACGCTTGTGTCGCGTTTCTTTTATCTTGCGTGCGCTTAGACGCAGATAACTTTTATCCATGTGAACGCATCAATCATCTTCGTAAATGCATTTATATGCAGGTGCTTCTCGGCGACTCAGCGATGTATCAAGTGCGATCACAGTAAAGAAACAAGTAATTCTTTGTGACTAAATTCTCGACGCGTGCGAACGACAGAAAAAGTAAGGGTCATGCGACTGGAACTGCACGCCAGATGCGCTAATTATCGACCAACTATAACACACTCTGAGCCCTTCGTGTCGGGTAGCGGCATTACGTTGGTTTCAACAGAAAGAGCTTCGGAAACAGGGCGCATGTTAGCGCCGCGCCGATGTTATTTCACGCCATTCTCTCTTGTAGTGCTCAAGCTGCAACACTGATCCGTAATTACCATCGCAATCAATGCTAATCTCCGTTAGATTTGCCCTTTCTCGCTTCCTGTTTCACGCTCAGCCCATTTACTATTTGATGTTCTCTTCTCCATCAGTGCAGAGCCATCTGCTGGGTTTGTGCATACATCTTGATCCATGCCTTCTAGACTTTTCCTTTTATTTTCTTGATGCGCGGTTACGCTATCTGGTGATCACTTTCCCGTTATTCTGGGTTGCGCTCTTCTGTCGGTTTTTCTTGTGCTGCGAATGAGTTACTTTTTTACTACGAACAAGAATATAGGCCAGCAGTCCATAACAGAATATCAGTGCAGATTGCGAACCGTGCATCTTTGTTTTTATATATTACTCGGTGTTCTCACAGTTAACGGTGAACCACATAGAAGCTTTTGTAAGACCCATGCTATGCTAGACAAATGTGATATTGTACGACTTCTGTTCGTACCCCTTATTTAGTCCCAAGCAGAGTTCCTCCTGCTGGGAAAAGGCAATTGCGTTTCTGAGCTGAACATCGGTGCATGTTCTTAAACACAGTGTAATATTTCGTTAGGAACGCAACAATACCGCCGGATTCAATGATTATTTCGGCTGTAAACTCATGCACTGTTACAAGGGCATTTTGCACCTACACGATTTGCGTTAGCCTTTATTGTTTTCTCAGTTCAGATGGTTTATACCCAATATATTTATACCACAACTGCAGTGCAAAAATATCCTGCAATGCCACCGCGTGAACCATATTCGGCAACGAGTCAATGTGCTAGTTAGGGACTCATCGAAATGTTGGCGTACTGCACCTACCCTGCTATTAATAGCCAACAACAGTTGCTGTGCCATAGTTGTGTGGTTAGCGCGCTTGGCTCCCAAACGGACATGGCCTCACTGGTCTGGGTTCAAATACCAGTGAAGAAAATTGCCTTTCTCGGCGTTGGGCCAACAGCGATGCTACACAGGTGTGCTACGTAGGTCTAATGACGAGTCATTGTGTCATGAATAATGTCAAATGTTGTCGTCGAACGAACAGGACGCACGGGTGCATGAGGTTATAACCAATTCAAGTGCTAAATATGCCGCATTGAACTGGACGTAACTGTCGATGTTGTACGTATCTTTTTAAAAAGGACAATGGGTAATCTTACACTGAGTATGTCTTGCGAAAGTCTGCTGAGAAATCTGCATAGGTTACCATAATGCAATGCACCAGCAAAATCAATAACTGTCACAGTAAGACGTGTTAGTTGATCGAGACCGCTTCGATGAGGTCGCGAGCGTCTTTCATATGGCACTAGGCACTCTTTTTTCTGAAGCTTGGAATACAGCAAGAAATACCAAACTGAGCTTAGGGACATATCTCTGCGTGTTCTTTCCGACTTCTTCGTAGTATACCTTTCAACGAAAAAGATCCATCTCTCATGCAACAATCTCCCTCCAACACTCTGCCAACTGACAAGGCCATCCGCTTTTGTCCCACCGTGCGTCTGCTCCCTCCCCATTCACCTCGCTAGAGCGTTGAACGTCGCGCTCAGAAGGCTTCCGGCCTGGGTGCCCGTGACACCGGTTGGCATCTCAACGTGGAGCTGGTCGCACTTACCATTGGGTGCCACGTGGTCAAAATACTCCGTTACAGTGATGGAAGCAGGTGCATGCCATCTAATATGGACATGTCAAGGCTTACAGTAGGAACGCTCCTGTCTCCTACTGCAAGCCAGCCTTCGCTACAGCGGCATTACCAGAAATGACCGCTGGGAACATGGTGCTTCATTCGTAAACAGCACTGACCTTACAGCAAACATCTAACACATATGTACACACAAAGTGTTATGCATTGAAGGCAAGTCTTCATTGCAACAAAAAAGTTCTATCGCATTGGGGGCAATTTAGACGACACTTTCTCTCACGTGAGTGGGAAACCATCCTCAAGCCGTACGCATGAAGATGGATAGTCTGCGTGTCCCGCATCATCCATATAAACACGCTTGTCAAAATAATTAATTACTATCACATCCAGTTCCCCTCAATGTACGCCCGACACCTTGGCTACCTGGCTTAAACCATCGCAATGCTTGTGCAGGATTATGCAGTTACACCCTAGGCCGCAGATCAACTATATTCTGGGGGGAAGAAACACTCCACCTATTTATATGACGCAATTCGATAAGGAAATGGCAGTGTTATGGCTACGAACAACAATATTTTGTGTACGTTCTGTGATAAAAGAAGGGCACCGGCTTGTCAGATTTGATTTTACTACATGACAGTTCTTCAGGTGCGTTCGTGCAACACCGATAACGTAAATTTTCACTTTGAAATAGCGCAGCAAAGAACGAGGACCCACAGGAAAGGAGACATCTGACGACGCACAGCGTTCTGTGTCGTCAGATGCCTCCTTCCCTCATCATCATCAGCCTGTCTACGCCCACTGCAGGGCAAAGGCCTCTCCCATGTTCCGCCAATCAACCCGGTCCTGTGCTTTCTGCTGCCACGTAATACCTGCAAACTTCTTAATCTCATCTACCCACCTAATTTTCTGTCTCCCCCTCACGCGTTTGCCATCTCTTGGAATCCAGTCAGTTACCCTTAATGACCACCGCTTATCCTGCCGACGTGCTACGTGCCCGGCCCATATCCATTTCTTCTTCTTGATTTCAACTATGATGTCATTAACCCCCGTTTGTTCCCTGACGCACTCTGCTCTCTTCCTGTCTCTTAAGGTTACACCTATCATTTTCCTTTCCATCGCTCGCTGCGTCGTCCTCAATTTAAGTTGAACCCTCTTTGTAAGTCTCCAGGTTTCTGCTCCGTAGGTAAGTACCGGTAAAATGCAGCTGTTATATACCTTCCTCTTGAGGGATAGTGGTAGATTACCATTCATGATTTGATAATGCTTGCCGAATGAGCCCCAACCCATCCTTATTCTTCTAGTTATTTCACTCTCATGGTTCGGCTCCGCGGTTACTACCTGTCCTAAGTAGACGTACTCCTTTACGACTTCCAGTGTCTCGCCACCTATCGCAAAGCGCTGTTCTCTACCAAGATTGTTCCACATTACTTTAGTTTTATGCATAATAATTTTCAGACCTACTCTTCTACTTTCCGTATCCAGTTCAGTAATCATGAGCTGCAATTCGTCTCCCGCGTTACTCATCAATGCAATGTCATCAGCGAATCGTAGGTTACTGAGATACTCTCCATTGACTCTTATCCCTAGCTCTTCCCAATCTAGGGCCCTGAAAACCTCCTGTAAACACGCGGTGAATAACATTGGAGAGATCGTGTCTCCCTGCCGTACGCCCTTCTTTATTGGGATTCTGTCGCTTTCTTTATGGAGGACTATAGTGGCTGTGGATCCGCTGTAGATTTCTTCCATTATGTTTATATAGGCTTCGTCGATGCCTTGATTCCGCAGTGCCTGCATGACTGCTGATGTCTCCACCGAATCAAATGCCTTCTCGTAATGTATGAAGGCTATGTATAGGGGTTGGTTGTATTCCGCGCATTTCTCTATCACCTGATTGATAGTATGAATATGGTCTATTGTTGAGAATCCTGTACGAAATCCTGCCTGGTCCCTTGGTTGATTGAACTCCAATGTCGTATTAATTCTGTTAGCAATTACTTTTGTAAATAGCTTGTAGACAACCGACAATAAGCTTATGGGCCTGTAATTTTTCAGGTCTTTAACGTCCCCTTTCTTATGGATCAAGATGATGTTGGCATTCTTCCAAGATTCTGGTATCCTCCCCGTCGAGAGGCACTTCGTATACAGGGTGGCCAATTTCTCTAACATAATCTCTACACCGTCTTTCAACAGGTCTGATGTTACCTGATCCTCACCAGCTGCTTTGCCTCTTTGCATTCCCTTTAGGGCTTTCTTTACTTCTCCTGTCAATACTGGTGGGATGTCAGATTCCTCTGCGCTATTACTCCTTCTTACGTCATCATCCTGAATGGCTCGGCTGCTGTACAGATTTCTGTAGAACTCTTCCGCTACCTCAACTATTCTATCCATATTGTTTGTGACCTTGCCTTCCTTATCCCTTAATGCATACATCTGATTTTTGCCTATGCACAGTTTTGTCTTCATAGCTTTGAGGCTTCTTCCGCTCTTTAGAGCATGCTCAATTCTCTTCATATTATACTTTCTTATGTCGGCTACTTTACGCCTATTGATTAACTTCGAAAGCTCCGCCAGCTCTATTTTGTCTGTTGCATTTGAGGCTTTCATAGCTTGACGTTTCTTAATGAGGTTTTTCGTCTCTTGGGATAGCTTACCATTGTCCTGTCTAACAAATGTACCCCCGACTTCCACTGCACACTCCTTGATGATACTAGTCAGATTATCATTCATTGCGTCAACGCTAAGGTCGGTTTCCTCGGTTAAAGCCGCGTACCTATTCTGAAGTGAAACTCTGAATTCCTCGACTTTCCCTCTCAGAGCTAGTTCATTAATCGGCTTCCTGCGTATCAGTTTCTGCCGTTCCTTCCTCACGTCAAGTTGAATTCTAGATCTTACCATTCTATGGTCACTGCATCGGATCTTGTTAACTACTTCCGCATCCTGTACAATGCCCGGGTGGCCGCACATTATGAAGTCTATTTCATTTTTAGTTTCGCCATTAGGACTCCTCCACGTCCACTTACGAGTAGCCCGTTTTCTGTAGAAGGTATTCAAGATGCGTAAATTATTGCGTTCTGCAAACTCTACTAGTAACTCCCCTCTGGCGTTTCTAGAGCCGATGCCATATTCCCCAACTGCATGATCTCCAGCCTGCTTCTTGCCTACCTTTGCATTAAAGTCGCCCATCAATACAGTATACTGTGTCTTTACCTTACTCATTGCTGATTCTACGTCTTCGTAGAAGCGTTCAACCATTTGATCATCATGGCTGGATGTAGGCGCGTAGGCCTGTACCACCTTCATCTTGTACCTCTTATTAAACTTAATTACGATACATATCACCCTCTCATTAATGCTATAGTATTCCTCTATATTGCCAGCTATATCTTTATGAATAAGGAACCCCACTCCTAGTTCTCTTCTGTCAGCTAAGCCACGATAGCATAGGACGTGTCCGTTCTTCAGCACTGTATAAGCCTCCTGTGGCCTCCTAACCTCACTGAGCCCTATTACATCCCATTTAACACCCTCCAATTCCTCGAATAGTACAGCTAGACTCGCCTCACTAGATAAAGTTCTAGCGTTATACGTAGCCAAATTCAGATTCCAATGGCGGCCTGTCCGTACCCAGAGATTCTTAGCACCCTCTGCTGCGTCGCAGGTCTGACCGCCGCCTTGGTCAGTTGCTTCGCAGCCGCTGGGGACTGAGGGCCGAGGGTTAATTGGTGTATTCATGTGGGAGGTAGTGGCCAAGTACTACACCAGGGTGGCCAATCCTGCTCTGGTGAGGGAGTGCATTGCTGGCTGTGGTCGCCAGTGAGGCTGCACCCCAGGCCTTTTTACACAATTCCATCATCACGCGGATTTTTTTTTTAAATCCGGTTGGGAATTGTCCGGCACCGGGATTCGAACCTCGGACCTCTTGCATGCGAAGCTGATGCTCTACCACTACGCCATCGCTGCACATTTCATGTTAATTGTCTTTTTTTTTCTGTGATTTTCGAGTGAACCATTACGGCTGCTCCCTGCATTTGCCTTCAGTCTGTTGGCGTTGTGTAGGTGCATGCGTGCGTAACCAAAAGTGAAGCAATAATAACGTTTCCCAATCCTGCTCGATCAGGTACACATGAACCAGATAATGACGTCTTGTGCTGCTCTCTTCCCCACCGAGGTCGATTCGTTGTGACCAGTTTAGTTTCTCAAGACTCCCAGACGTGCAACTCAACTGCTTTTGCAGGCTTAACCAACTACTTGAAGTTTGCTCGTAGATATAAGTAACAAAGAAATGGTAACTGCCCTCGGTGCAAATATAATAACGTAGTTAAACGTTCTTGCAGACAACACCCAAATCCAATCTTCACAGTGTTCGTGTAGTCGCAATATGTTACGCCATCAGGCCTCTTGCAAGTGAAAAGTGCACGCAAGAACACTTCATGTCGAGGCTCTGCTTATGCTGCTGGGTGAAAGCCATGCAAATGCACTCCATGTCCAATTCACGAAAAGAGCTTCTCTGTTTAAGCGAGACGGTAAGTTGGGCGGGTTGGTCGAAGTTCATTTTTGATGAAACTGCACGTAAGGACATACACAGGTTCAGCGCAAGTCCTGTGCACTCCTTTTTCTCATTCTTTATTTGGTTCATGCTGTTTCATCAAAAATGCTCCGTGTTCAAGTCAAACAAAGCAAGCATCCGCAGTAACGCTGCGCGGTAAAGTTCACTCCTGAAGCCAGGCAACACCTAACATGTAACAGGGGCCAATACAGCTGAAAAACTACATTATAGAAAAAGAAAAAAGCATGGCTTCGAGGTCACGTTGGGCTGATATCTACACATTAAAAATGCATGTGCATGCCCATTCGTCGCATTCAGCTGCAAGTGATTACAAAATACTAATTGGACGTTACGTTAAAAAAAAAATCGCACTGCACTAGCACTCAAGCGCGATTCGTTTTATTTGTAAGATGGGTGGGTGCCATTCAAATGTCATCTAGGGCCTACCTCTGCGCTCCCAACCCCTCAAAGAAATGAAGGAAAAATAAATCTCTGCAACTCCTCTGCTGAATCACTTCAAAACCAAAACGATGCAGGAAGTGCTCAAAACGACAAAAAGAAAAAGGACGACGCTTGTTGTCAAGCCGCAGATAACACGACGCACCACACTGCAACCGTAACAGTTGCTACGCATAAGCGAGAAGCGCAGATGCGGCGCATGTGCTCAACAGCTGCGCGATAGATGGAGAGAGAAATGTGCTTCTCTCTAATTAAATATTAGGTGCACGTAATACAGCTTCTACAAAGTAATCTGGTCTTGCAAAGACCAACTTACTTCATAGAGACTTGCTGTTATCCTGGTTATTACATTTTGCACATGTGGCAAGTCCATCGTGCCAGGAGGCCACACCAGCATGAAAGAAAAGCCACCTTCTCACACAAGTTATGATGACCTTTGCTGCATCTCCACTATGAAACAAAGGCCTCGAACTAGTTATCTGCACTCATTGAACTTACAATGAACATGCCTGCTGACTCATTAGAGGACACTAAAGTTCATATAAGTGCTTTCTTTCAAAGACTACTGGTCCACTCCCAAGAATTCTCATGCTAAAACAGAATCCACAGTATGACAAACACAATGTATTATATATTAGGTTGCTTAGTATGCAGACACAAACTAGGCACAAGTGCAGGATATGTGATCACAGACTTGACACGGTTGCGCCCAGGACTTGTACTTATGCATGCCAGCCCGTTACATAAACAGTTAAACACAAGCATTCAACGCATCTGCATTGCTGTGCACTATTGCACACTGAAAGAATCTTTCAGACCCCATAGCATCCTCCTTATTTGCTGAGCTATTACAAAGTTAATATGATATACAAACAAGCTTACATCGCTATCCTTATTGATAATGTAAAGTCTATTCGAGATATTACTGTCGCCTGAAAGCTGGCCTTGTCTCAACTACACTATAATCAAGTGTCTGGAAAAGCTGTGTGCCAACCAGTAAAGCCTATATAAGTGAACTTTGTTATGTACCTTGCACTAAGGGCGAGTTCAGCTTCCGAATGGTCGCTCAGGCGTCGTCGCTTGGAAGCAATGCGGCACAAATACGCACGCACATGACACGCAAATACAAGGGTGTCAGGACACGCACACTCTCTCTCCTTCTCCTTAACTCTTCCTTCCGGACTCCTGTTAGGTAAACGTACTTCTCCCAGGATACATTCGAGGCCTCTTAGAGCACCGAGAGCCAAGTCTGAAACACCTTGTTTACTTTCGCACGCTCGTTTGTCCTGCCGATGGACGAACCGTCGAGAGATCGATACGGTTGTAGGGGTGAGCGCTCGTGAGCCTAGCCAACTCCCGAATTCCCGTCCCGCACCTTGCTTCCGACGATAGCTGCGACCGTGCCTGGTGCCGCTGTTTGAGCGAGCACATACGCCGTCTCCTCGTGTAGAAGTTTACTCTGCCACCTCGCCGGCGGCTCGTTAATAGCGCATTGTTACAAAGCCATTGCAAGGCTTTGTGCCAACGGTCCGTATAACAGTTTTTTCAGGCTTCTTTGTCACTGGGAAAACCCCCCCTCCCCCATCCTCCCTCTTCACTTGTGAGAACGTATTTGTTGCCCACACCTGCCGTCGCCTTTTGGACCGGGCGCTTCTACCTGCAGGTGCGGCAGCGACGCGGTGATGTACTGAAATGGCCCTTTCTCGTATTTCAAGTATGTGATGAATCCGATTTTGTGCGAGAGGACGATCATCAATTGAGTGCTTTGGCCGGGGTGTTTTTCGTGGCACCTGTGTTTGCGAATAGTGGTCGACAGATGTGCACTAATGGCATTGTTCGTCAAAACTTGGCAGTTGCAAGAAGGGAGAAACCCCCCTCTCCATTCACTCGTATCGGATATGGAGAGAGGCTAAAGTCGTCGCCCTCGGGGAGGCGGTGACCATGGGCGTTCGAGAGACGTTCTCTTCAAATGGTCGCTTTTACAGGGCTTGGATATTTCTAATTGAGGCATTTTCCCAACTAGGGATCACAACTGTATTTAACGAGCCGCCGAGCTCCCGCGCGACCCATTTTAACGCGATAGCATTAAAGTGTCTGAAGTTATAAGGCGCGAATAAGACACGGACGAAGAATAGGAACATACACACACGGAGCCTATTCCTCGTCCTATTCTTCGTCCGTGTCTTATTCGCGCCTTATAACTTCAAATATGTTAAACCAACAAGCCCAGTCTGCCATTCTTACATCGTTAAAGTGTCGTTTCGCAGAAATTCCGCCGTCGGCGTCGGTGTCGGCGTCGTTGGTTGTGGTCGAAAAATCATCTTGTCCGTGAGCGAAAAATCGAAAAAAGATGCAAATAAAATAAATATCATTCATTTGGAGATAGAATCGAACCCAGTCCGTCTGCGTGGCTAGCAGGTGTTCTACCACAGAGCTACGCCATTTTTTTTCTTTGATGGTATTTATTACAAATGTGCGTAATTAGCATACCTAGCGAACAAAATACTCAAGGCTGCCCTTACAAAAATGGACATTGACGGTCTTTAAACGTTTAACCAACGATCTGCCAACTTTAATGACGGGCTACGGACTTTCACGTTCTATTAACATACCGTTAAAAAGAAGTTGATTTACTTTAGTCTAAAGACAATTTCTCTAAAGAAAGTCGCTTTACTTTAGTCTAAAGACAATTTCTCTAAAGAATGTGAAAATAATGTTTGTTAAAAAGATCTCAGTGGCGTAGCCATGGGAGGTGCGCTGGGGGTTTCAACCCCCCCCCCAATCATTGCAACTTTTACATTTTGCATGTATGTACGCGCCTCCCCCACCGGGCCCCCACGCCTGTGGCGTAACCAGGGGGGGGGCACATCGGGCCCGTGCCCCCCCCCCTCGTATTTTTTTTTTGCTCCCATGGGATAGTGCTCACAAAATGACACTCGACCACACTTACCTGCTCGGACCCCATGTCGGATTAAGGGCGTACACTCCCCCTCCCCCCCCAAACAAATTTCTGCCTACGCTACTGCCCCACGCACCGCAACTTTTACATTTTGCATTTTGTACGCGCTCATATACAAACAGACGTAAAGGTGAAACTGGTATACGCAATAGGTGACGGTCATGCTCTTCATTGTCATCAATTGTACATTCTGTCTGTGATTGTGTATTTATTTATATTAACCTTTATATATATATATATGCATGTATATATGCCCGGGGATCTATATATTAATGTATAATGGTGCATGATATAATATTACAATGTACTTTCCACTCCTGTACGTAATAGCCATACAACAGGGTTGACAGTATTAATAAATGAAAATGAATGAGATGATCCATCAGAATGCGGCAGCCGCGACCAGGATTCGATCCCGTGAACTTCGGGTCAGCAGTCGAGCACCATGACCACTGGACCGTGGCGATACATATATCGTCTCAGATATGCAAACACACACACACACACACACACACACACACACACACACACACACACACACACACACACACACACACACACACACACACACGCACACACACACACACACACACACACACACACACACGCACACACACACACGCACGCACGCACACACACACACACACACACACACACACACACACGCACACACACAAATTACGTGTAAAGTTTTCATGCACCGTGCTCAGACCCCCGAGTATTTTTTTTTCTCGTGCCACTGTCTGAATAAAAGTTGTATTTGGTATCTATTTAGTTTGACATAAGGACTATGAATCGTTACATTAAAGTCTCGCGTGTATACGTGTGCACCAATTGAATAACTTTAATTCACAAGATATATACGTTTTGTAGCAATTATTAGCGATCTTGCTCACTTGTTCAAAATAACGTTCCCTGTAGCTGCACCAGACATTTCAAATTCGCGCGCTTACATTCCAATTTTTCTTTTTTTTTTGCGAAAGTCGAGATATTGTACGCATCAGATATATTTTGTATTTACATAAATGTTTTTGTTAATATTTACAAGCAGGAATGAGTATTTTTAGTTAGGATTAAAAAATATTGGTTGACGTCTGCGGGACCGGAACCACTTTTGCTTGTTTGTTGCTCGTCGCGTCCATGCCGCCTCCCGAAGGGCCGAGATTGAAGTCAAATTTTCTCTTGTGTGAATGGTGCTTGCGCTCTGTGCTCGTGTTGTGGGTTCTGCCAGTGCTGCTTATTACGAAGACTCAAGCGACGACCTGCTGCGTCATATCGTTGAGCCGTCGCCGAACGAAAACAGGTACGTGAACGTTGCTGCTGTCAGCGCTTTGTTAACACCGTGAGCGGGATAATAACGCTGTTAACTAAATTTTCCTTGACTAGTAGACGATAAGTGAGCTTTTGTGAACGTGGCAAGCCTGTTGGTATGTATAATTTCATCAGGATCAAGACAACGTTGTGTGATGTTAAGTGCGGGCGAACTTTTTTTTTGTTTGCAGTGTAAAGCAAACGGGCGCATGCGCGGCTGTGTTTCGGCGGGCGATTTGAACAGAGTTGTGTTGGCGCTCTCCTCGGTCGGCAGTGGTGTTGGAAGGGGGGCTCCTGCTCGCGATGAATCACTGCTTTGGTTTAATAATTGTAAGGCGGGGACGGTGCCTGCGTGTAAGCGTCGACCGTGTCTAAAGCGCGTACGCTTGAGCATGTTGGTAATTCATGGTGAATTTTCTAGCGCACAAAACGAACAAGGTAGGAAAAGAATGATGCGGTGTCCGCGTTGTTTTTTTTTTCCCGTCCTCGTTCGTTTTGAGCGCTAAAAAACTGAACGTGTCTAAGAAAGTTCCATAGGCTGCGCGTCCTCTTTTCAACAGCTACAGGATCGTTATGTGACCATTATCAGAGACGTGTTTTCCTTGCGTGTGACCAAACGTGTGCATGTGTATGCATCCGCAAAGGCACGTATTTACCGTGATGTACGGGTTAATGCGTGTGTTTGCGCTTACGCTTAGGTGTTAATACAGCCAGTTTCGTTAAGTTCGGACCGACGTTTTAATTCACCCGCAACATCGGTACCGATGGGTTGCCTGATGCGGCCGGCACCCGTGGCTGTTGAGCCGTTAGTTAAACTTGAACTGTAGTCGAACGTATCCTTGTCTATCTGTGGCCGAATAGCCGTATCTTAACTGTACAAGCGCTAGGTTGAGCATTAGTGCATGCGTTCGTGCACAATTTATTTGATTCTGCTTGTTGCCACCATACTTGGCTTTTATGATTTTGTTCTGGTTATTAAGAATTGTATGCGCGTCGCCCCGCTTTGGCGTTAAAACTTCGCTAAATACCTTTACGTCCTTTACGTGTACGAACAGTTTGTAGCACCACCTTCAATGAAATTTTGTGATAGATGACAAGCCTAATGGTCTATCGGATATAGTAAATTCTCTAGGCATGGTTTACATATGTTAAAGGGGTCTGTGGTATGTGCAGCAAATGAATATTTTATTTATTGCTGAAAACTCAATAAAGTTATGCATACTTCACGGTACGCATGCATAAGTCATGCATGTGTTGCTGCTCAAATGTAAAATTAGACAATGTATTTATGTGAGCACACAACAGATCTTGACTGCCTTTTTTCAAGCTGTTGGCATTGGAACAATTATACAACTTCAAACATCAGTTTCACCGAATGCTTATTGTGTATTGCTAAATTGCGGTCAGTAGCTTCCAGGATTCTGGGTGCCGGGGGTTGCTGAAGCTTGCATGCTTTATTGTGATGGCATGTGGTTCAAGATTCATGCCTTGTAAGTCTTAGCATTTCCGCCTTTTTTAGCCAACCCGAATCATTGAAACTAATGACCACAATTTGGCAGTACACAATAGTCATTTAGCGAAAGGAATTTCTGACATTATATAATTGTCACATTGTGAGAAGGCTGAAGAAAGCTACATTAGCTACATTATTCACAAGTTAACACGTAATCTATTTTAAACGTTACCTGCAATGGATGCATGATGAATGTGCATACTGTCATGTATGTGCAGTGGTATTGTGCTTTTGTGCAATAAATAAAATTTCATATGATGCATATTGCATTGCATTCCCTTTAAGAAACACATTGTATGAGTATCATAGTATATCTACAGATATACAAATGTACCTGTGTGGATGCACTCATGCACACGTTTGGCCGCAGGAACAGAATTTGCCGACAGCAGCCAATGACATTACTCACACACAGAATTTAACTTTCAATTATGCGTGGTCAACACATGCAGCTCACAGGGGGCATCTTCGCCTAAGAGCTGTAGCTTTGCGTTGGTACATGAGTGAGCTAAAAGGGTAAAGTTCAGTTTTTTCATATCAAATGTATAAAAAGTTCTGCCAGAATGCGCTTTTTGTTGCATTTATTCTTCAGCATGCCCTTTTTGCATTTATCATTGTGTGGAGTCAGATTTTACTGAATATGTTGGCCGTGCACTGCATTTGTACCCACACAGAACTAAGAAAATTCCAGCATGACGGGAGCATACTGTTATGTTACACTCTTGCTTGTGAAACTTTTGGTCATTACTCCTGTTTTTGTTTTAGGCTTCCGGGTATGAATCTACTGTAGAGAAGGAACACTGTGGCCCCACTTCTGTCGAAGGAACCAGAGTCGCCTGGGCAGCTGAAGATGGATTGTGCAAGCAGCAGTGTACAGCTGTGATCTTGTAATGTGCAAGTGTATGAACAGTCACGTTAAGTTAATCTAACACCAATTACATTACCTTGTCAAATTTTGTGATTTTGTAATGCGCAAGTTTATACACAGTTACATAGAGTGAGCTGTAAATACGCCTTGGGCAAGTTTGTGATCATGCAGTTTGGCGGTGTTTATAGCACATGCGTTCGACAAATATTATCACTCTCTTACTTTTCTTTCCTTTTTTTCAGTTGTGTATGTGCACTGTCAACAGCGTCAATATGCTTTTTTAACTTCTGATGCCTCAAATGCAAATTTTTATGGTTCCAGTTTATGGTTCTTAACCAATATGTATGAGGGGAAGTCAAGAAGTAAAGGCACATTTGAGAAATGGTACACTTATTCTAATGATAGAAAACTGAAGCATACATTATTTTTCTACATTACCTGCCTGCACTTCAACGCACTTTATGCAATGTTTCACAAGTTTCTTGATTCTGTCGGAAAAAAAATTTTTTTGGTTGCACCTGTAACCAATTTTGCACAGCATCATGTCTTCTGCGTCAGTAGCGAATCTTCTTCCCCCGAGTGCTTCTTTCAATGGTCCAAACATATAAAAATCGCTTGGAGCCAGGTTTGGACTGTGTAGTGGGTGTTCCAGCAATTCAAAACCCAACTTCTTTATTGTTTGGCAGTCCTCTTGGCAGAATGTGGCCGAGCATTATCTTGCTTCAGGATGACACCGTTTCGCAGTTTTCCATGACATTTGGATCTGATTGAAGGTTTCAGTTTCGTTCGCAACACATCACAATAGTTCACACTATTCACAGTTTTGCCTCTTGGGGTGAAGTGAACGGCTACGACACTGTCCTTGTTCCACAATAGTGTTAGCATAATCTTATGAGCTCATGGTTGACGTTCAAGTTCCTTAAATTCTGGTGATGACTGTTGCTAAATTATGCTCGCAGCTTTACCTTCCGGTTTGTGATGATGTACCCAAGTTTCATATACAGCAACAATTTGCTCTAAAAAATTCCATCTCCCTCACAACGATAACGTGTCAAATGTTTACGAGAGAGATGTCCAAACTTTGTGCCTTATGCTGTGCTGATAATTCATTTGGGACTCACCTTGCACACACTTTAGAAAACTTTAGCCTGTTTTTTCAGATGGAATACGCTAAACCAAAACTGATATGTAAAGTATTGGCGATTTCGTCCACTGTGATTCGTCTGTTTTCCATCATGATGCCCTGAAACGTCGGTGGCCTGCTCGATCTTTCTGTCACATAGTTATTCCACGTTCGACACACACTATCAATTCGGAGATCTTGCTTCGTGATAAACAAATGTCACCATAATGTGCTTGCATTCGACGAATAATTTCTGCAGGTTTAACACTTTCCGTAGAGAAAAGCGAATCACTGCCCTCATTTCCTCCCTGGTGAAGATCGACAATGGGGCTGCCATGCTTAACAGTCTACTACACTCTGAATAAAGCAGGAATAAGAGTGACACATTCTAGAGAAGTGTTGCAGACGACTCTAATCCAGTGCTGGATACTATACTTGGCGACAACTTATCTTGACAGTGAAGCCAAGGCTACGGAGCCGGGGCTTCCGCACATTTGTGTGGCTCCGCAAGTAGTGCAGCAGCTTGCGGCTGATTTCGGTTTTGCTCGCTCACATCGTTCACACGTTTAAAAAAACATATACACAAAAAAATGTGAATGGGAAAGACATTTCGATTGTTCAGTGTACCTTTTACTGTCATATTACGAGTATATTTTTCTTGGAGAACTAAACAATGTGTTTGCGGCCGCACACTGACCCAATACATCATGGACGCCTTGTTTACTTCGGAAAACGGCCATGCTGAAAAGGTGGTGCTGTCTAAGAAATAGAAAGAACAGGAAGGCATTCTTGCAAAGTGAGCAATAACTGTATTTTACCTACGACTTTCCGCCACTGTTTCAGTCTCATAATAAATAAAGCAGCATTTATTTCAGTAAGGCAAATGAGAAAATTATCAGCAAACTTAGTACTATTTTTTAGCGCGGTAGCAGGCATGCGTTTCGGTTCTGTAGCTTCCACAGTGCTGTCAAGAAAAGTTGTTGCCGAGTGTAGCAGTGTTAACAAACCCTAGTGGGAGAGATAGCAAAAATCGCTTTACTTTTTTACTTCCCCTCGTATATATACATCTGATTATCTTACAAATAATTTTTATTTATCCAAGTGATCTTTTCCTTAGTAATGTCATTTTGACACGCTGTAGGCAGTTTATGCATTAAGTAGCTTTTGGGAAGTTCAGTGCTCTATCAAGGCACTAATAGTTAAAGGTGTATACACATGTTGTGCTAAAAAATAAACATCTTACTTTGAAAATTGTGTTCACTTATTTTGGTCAGTTGGACATGAACTTTGCTAACATGCGTCAGACCTTCAGTCACTAACTTCAGGCATCAATATAGTTCAATGTGTACTCAGATGTGCTGGCACACTCAAAATATTTCCTGTGTGAACATTTGTGGACTTTACATATAATTTAAAGTTTACAGTAAACTTGATGTACCTAACACAATGTTAAGCATGTGGTGCATTTAAGAACTACATTATGAAAAGCTTTATTGCACATTATTGTACATTACCGCAACATTTATTACAGCTATATTTCCTGCTTGAGATCATCCCACTTTGGGAGGATGGCCAAATGTAAATGTAGGCCCTTCCATAACGCAAGCCAGGGTGACTAGGGCACGCAGCACAGAAGCGCCTGCATTTACATTCGGCCGTTCTCCTAAAGTAAGAATAATCTCCATTAGGCAAGATGCATCAACAAAGCTTCAATGACCAATAGTCAACGAAACATTGGTAACAGGTATTTAGGACGCTTAAAAACAGTCATTTTCAATTTAACGTTCTGTTGGCATCTATTGAAAGTTATAAAGGAAATTTCAATTGGTTATCGGAGGTCAATAGTCGACGAAATGTTGGTTGCTGGTATATAAGACGTTTAAAAACGGTTTAACAACTTTCAATTGAACGTTCCTTTAGCGTCTATTGAAAGTTATTAAAGAAATTTCTATTGGTTATCGGTGGCCAATAGTCGACGGAATGTTGGTTGCTGGTATATAAGACGGTCTAACGACTTTCAATATACCATCGGTAGGTTCTATCGACTTTTCCCAATAAACTGTCTATTGACGGTTGGTACAAATTTTTGTAAGGGTGCCTCTACAAGCGTACAAGCGTTACACAAGTCCTAAAAGGGTATTGAAGCTATACATTTCATGAAGAGTGGATACCAGTCCGGTTGAAACTGTAATTGTTGATAAAATGTTTTTAGCTGAAGAGCCATTTGAATGAAGTGCAACCGCGATGATACCATGGGTTCCGCATGTTTGTCTAACATGCGAGTTTTCCATAAACTGTGCATACCCATTAATAATTGCATGTCAAGAGGCATGGAATGGCTTTTGGGTGGCATGAGGTTAACGTATGCTATACGAATTTGCTTGGATTCGCACTGAAATTAAGTTTCATGCTTCACAAACATAAGCGTCCGGTGCACAGCTGTCACAGTGCGAGATGTAATATCGCAGTAAAACGGGGTACAAGCGTACATTGCAATCGGGCGTCACACCATTTGAGTTGTATAACGAGTTCGTGGTTTAATGCCGGCCAGCCATTACAAAAGACACACAGATTACTGTGCGTATTAACTTACAAACACGTAGTGGGGTCATCGCAACTTGGAAAAAGAATCACGCGCGTAATTGCTGCTGGTTTAAAGCATGCCACCCATTACAAAGTGCATACGCATTAGTGCGTGCACTCTGTTACACGCACGTAGTGGGTACACTGTTGCCGTAAAAGTGCTGTTGAAGAGGGCGGAAGCCTTTACCTTTACTAAAGGTGTGTTGTGTGTGTGCGTGTGTGGCTGGCGGGCTGGGCGACTGAACATAATGACAAGCAAAACAGAGCGCGATGAGGATGAGGCCGGATATCGCCATCGCGATCAACTCTTAAAGGCCGAGTTTAAGAGTCCTCCAATTTTTTCTGTCGCCTTACAAGATGTAAATAAAGTTCTGTTAAGTATCTTCATCACGAGTCGCTCTCTCCCTCGGCTCTCCGCTCCTGACGTCCATAGGCTTGCAGTTCGACATCTCCGCTCAGCACAACGCTACCCGCCGGTCGGCTCTTGCAGTAGGCCAGTCCGCGACAGTGTGTACACCGATCGCCAGACGGTGCTAATGCGATACGTTATACCTTTACTAGGTGGAGCCCTGCTTTCACAGCTTACTAGACCTCCCCCCCCCCAACTTTTTTTGAAGCTTTTTATGATTGAAATATTTCGATGGACGCATTGCCGTACGCGAAATACCTGGCGCTGGCCGGGTGAAGAAATGCATCCTCGTAGGTGCGCCGGTCACTGGGGTATTCGTATGCACCGTTTTCCACTAATTGATGATTTGTCGATCTTGGGCTCCTCGCCGATCAGCCATTTCTGATAGGGGATACGATCGTTTATCGAGGTCAATTGTCATATCACGTTGCCACATCTCATTGTTGCCTGGATATGAACGCATGACCTCACGTTCCGGCGCCGGCGCCGGAAGGTGAGTCATTAGGCACGATGTCAAATGCGTAGGGACGCCCTCACGCCACTCCTGCAACCAATCAGAGCCCCGTTTCTTCAGCAGGGAAAAGAAGAAAATAAATAAAAGAAAGGAAGAAATAAGTCAATAAAGAAAGTTAAGGCAGCTTTGCAGTAGTGGTGCCAAGCCTGAAGGAAGTGCAGAGCTGGGCGGCCGTCTTTGTTTCCCTTCAGTTTCCTCTTTCTTTCCTCCCCTTTTCCTTTTCTTCCTTTTTTCCCGTTTTTTCTGTAGTCTTTCTCTATTTCTATTTATTTATATTTTTTTTCCTTTATTTCCTTCCTTTATCTCTCTTTCTATTTCTGCTTTGCTTCCTCTTTTTTTTTTTGATACATAGTACATGGTATTGTCTGCGTTACACCAAGCGACGAGAGCATACGACAGCCCGGGCCCCTAAAGTACTCCACACTTGATGTCATCATCAAGGCGTTTGACGAACGAGAGAAAGAAGACTTCTTCGCCCGAGCACGCACTCAGTATGCTACAGATGACGATGCTATAGGTGTTTTGCCAGCGTTACTCCAAGCTACATGAGACGACGAGAGCATACGACAGCCCTGGCCGCTAAAGTGCTCCGCACTTAGAAGAAAGAAAGAAAACCGCTCGGTCACGCACACACACGTCAAGCTTCGCTTGCCCCCATTCTTCTGATAGGAGAATGGCTCCTGATTTTTTTTAATACGAAAGTGTTTTATGGCGGGATCGACCAAGATTTTTATGACGTATTTCCGTCACGAAATTACGTCAGCAAAATGAACGCCATCAAATGGCAAAGAAAAAACTATAAGAAAAAGTTCCGTTGACAGGAGTCGAACCCATGACCTCTCGGTCCGCAACGATACGAGTGAGAAGCGAACGCAGGCCTTCTTCATGGCAAGCAGGTGTCGTACCACATGAGCCCGCCACTGCTTGAATCTACGTCGGAAAATACCTGTACACGAATGTGAAGTAGTACGAGGAGTCTCCTTAACTAATGTAAAAATACCGAACAGCCCAAGGCTGTCCAGCAGGCCCGCGAAGCGGCCGACAGGCTTTTCCTGACGGTCCCGACGTGGGAGTCGCCCACTGCGCGCTAGGGCGCGTCCCGCAGGACCCCATTAAAGTTATTTCAATCAATCAGTGGTAGAAACATGGAATCACGCGAGGCGTCAACACATGTGAATTGCGCAATGAGTGGGTGGTTTAAAAGCCAACCCATTACAAAGCGCTCAGGCATAACTAATTATCATCAGCGGCAACAGCATAATCAAAGTTGGCAGACGCGCAGGTGCGCATGTTCCCTTGCGGACGCGTAGTGGGTATTTTGCCAGTTGGCAAAAGCAAGAATTATGGCGTAGTGGGCACTTCCCGACTGCACTTGCAGTAGCCGTTCTACGGCAGTTTCAAACAGCCAATTTACACACACACAGACGTTCCTTTTCTTGCAGCACTGTTGGCGGGTCCACTCAGAAGCGAAGCTAGGCTAGCGGTTGAGAAGGCGATGCGAACGGGGCACGATTGCGCTATCGCGCTCCACTCTTGAAAGCACAGCTCATGGCATCACAAAAACTTTATTCCAGTCCTGAGGAACTCAGATTTATAGAGCCGTAGGCCCCCCAATATGAAGTTGGTGGCTCTGCCCACGATGGACCGGAAGACGAAGTCCTGCCGCGATCTCGTGGGCCTTCAGGACGGCCTGGAGTTGAGTGTGGAGATTGCTGCTCTTCAGGGATCGCTCCCATTGCTCCTTCGGGATCGGTGGGTCCCCCAAATGTTTCGTAAGAAGAGTAGCACTGCTATCCCTGTGAAGACAATAAAAATGATTACTACACGAGTGTGGTCAAAATCAGAGTTCCTGAGATTGAATCATAACAGTCATAAGTTGTAGTTACTTTCGCAATCGTATTTCGTGCGATGACGAATTCCAAGCAGTTAACGCCATTAATCCTGTTTTGACACAGGGCGTGTCTGGCGTTATCGCCCCTATGTTAATATGCTAACATATACCTGTGCTCATGCATACACTAGCAACTTGATTTCTGCGCTACGAAAGACAAACACATGAAAGAAGAGACAGGAAAGGCGCTACTAATAACTAGTTTATTGCAATGGTTGCAATGAAATATATAGCACAGCGATGCGCAGGCATACTGAGCGCATATCAAGACAACACTTACCATACTAAGGACATGTGGCATACAAAAATCTAGTCTCACTCCTATAGAGGCAGATGGACGTATAGCTAACGCAATGAGTTCCTTTCTTCTTTATGTGATACGCCTCCTAGAGTTCACGGGCTCATTTCTTCCGGATTCTACCTAGAATCTTGGCCTCCCAAAATATGGGCTCAAACGTACATTTTCGGCAGTGGGACGAAAGATGGGCACCGTCTACCTTCTTTAGATTTTGCGCATGCTCCCTATTTGCCCGATATAGGCCTTTCCGCAAGGCTGCCGTAATGACCAATTAAGGGAGCATGCGCAAAAACCAAATAAGATAGACAGTGTCCATCTTTCGTCCCACTGCCGAAAATGCACGTGTGTGCCGATATTTCGTGAGGCCAACATTCTAGGTAGAAGCCGGAACAAATTAGCCCGTGAAATCTGGGAGGCGTATCAAAGAAAAAAGGAACTCACTGCGTTAGCGCCACAACCATCTGCCTGTATAGGAGTGAGATTAGGTTTTTAAATGCGAATGCATTTCTTAGTCGGGGGTTGTCGTGCGTCCCTGGTCGGCGTGCGCGCAGATCTCTCCGCGCGCGCGCCTCCTTGCCCCTAGCAACAGCTGCGCCGCGCCTAGCAACCGGAGCAGGTGGTGAGCGGCGGAGGGTAAGGGGGAGGAGGAGCGCGGGCGTGTGATGGCGCTCGCATCGCGGAGCAGCGGAGGGTAAGGGAGAGGAGGAGTGTACTCGGTGAGGGCGCTCGCATCGCGGAGCTCGCTCCACGATGCGAGTACGGGAACTGATATCGCACGCCGTTGCCACGTCTCCCGTTCGAGACGCGTCTCCGTACAAGGACTTGTACACCCATGCCTACACCGGAGACGGAGTCTTTGTGGTGACCGTGTACCTCGCGCCCAACCTCGCTCGGGACGCCGTTGCCGCGAAGCTGGACGCGGCTATGGAAAGTGTGCGTGTGCCCTCCAAACCCTCTGATCCCATTGTCTTGGTCGGCGACTTCAACGTTGACCGTGCACATAAGCGACCACAAGGCGGTGATTGTGGCCGTCAAGTACAATGATAACACGAACGGCTGCTGACGTATGAATAAATAAATGCTTACGTGCACACTCTCGTCTCTCTTCATTAATTAATCGCACACTCATCGGGTGCACCCAAATGCATTCGAATTTCCTCACGATCCCATTCCGGAAGGTGCGGCATTTTTGATGCAGCATCTCCTTAGCCAGATAAGTGTTCTCTTGATATGCGCTCGGTACGTCTGCGCATCGCTGTGCTGTACATTTCATTGCAACCTTTGCAATAAATCAGTTGTTAGTAGCGCGTGTCTTGTCTCTTCTCTCATGTGTTCATCTTTCGAAGCGGAAAAATCAAGATGTTAAGTACTCACCAACACGCCCAACAAGTTCTTATTAAGTATGCACTACCACAATGAGCTTCAGCAACGCGGAGAGCAGAGATTTATAGCTTGAGCCGCGAACGAGCGAAGGCGTTCTACTTCCCGCTGACCTTTGTCACGCTCCACGAAGGCACGACATTCGACCGTCGAGCTCGTTGCGTTTCTGCGGCGATTATTGCAGCAGATTTATTAGTCGGTGCTAAAACACTCGAAGCCGCAGGCAGCGGAGAAACACCGTTGGTGCGTGTGGAAGCTGCACTACACCGACAACGAGCCTTCACACGCAACGTTAGTCACACGCTAACATGAAGCGAAAGGCAAAGAACGCAACTGCGTCTAGGGTGACTCCTCAATACTAGCGCTACCAGCGTTCCTTGCTGGCATCGCGACGCTCTAACTGTGTCGTCACCAAATCGTGCCCCATCGGCGCTCGTTAGTGTCATGACGTAGTACTTATGCGCTCACAGACTGCGGCGCCTCCCCGCCCCGCCAACAGAGAGCACCTTGCGAGAGAGAATATGTGAGAGATATAAGGCGCGTTTGTGGCTCGTGCGTGTGCATCGCTGGTGTGGTCGGTAGAGCGCCGGGCGTCTATCGTCGCGGACTGAGAGGTTGTGGGCTCCGTGACGGTATGTCAGGTAAGTCTTGGTAGACCCCGGCATGAAACACTTTCGTCTTAAAATACATACGCAGACATGATAGTGCAGTAAAGTAGGAACTCAGATGCGTATTGGGCGTTCAGGGAAACGCACGCATAAATCGTAAATTGTAGTTATGAAATGTACATATTCGTTTCTTGCAGTGAAGGAACAAGGATATCGTCAGAGCAGTGCCGATCATTTTCTATGCTACAAGATACAAGCGCCTAAAAGAATGCGTGGCGTCATTGCGTATTTGCCAGTGACAACAGAAGTTGCTGTGTCAGACTTGCAGTGTCAGCATAGCAACAATTCGACATGCATAGCAACAAATCAGACTTGCAGTTTCAGCATAGCAACAATTCACTCGACCGAGAAACTAGGGATGGTAGCTGCAGCTTTAAAGAGGGATCAGGATTCTGTAGGCGACACTTTGGGAAACTAGGAAACGACGAATGAGTGTGTGATAGCGCAAGCCCCGAAATGAATATTTATCGAATAGCCCGTTCCTGATAGTGGGATTGGAACAAATATGTGTTCTTCGTGGACCGATCCAGCCGCCTCGTAAGCGAAGTTATTGTAAATAGGGGCAGGGCCTTACAGCGTCTGAAATATTATGTCGCTGGAAATGATTCTGCAGCTAACGCTGCTCGCGCATCACACCAGGAAGCAAACATCGTTCCAATTTCACTTTCAAGGACAGACGCTGCGAGGCAGATTGGACAATTGACCCGCAGGTTCACACTGACAGACTGGAACGCGCCAAACATAATGCATACCAGACTGCATCAACTGAACCTTAACACCGCACCTCCGAGCTCCATGCGGCCTTCATCGACGCGAATATTTGCTTCTTTATTGCCTTTGGTTGGGAGTTGCCCACTCGAAGGCATATAAAACGGACACTGCGGCGTGCGATGTTTGGGGCATCGAAGAAAACATCGACCACTTGCTGTGCCACTGTCATCGATGTGCCTCGGAGAGACAAGTACTTTCCAAAGCACTACAGCGACTGGATGATTGACCATTTTCCGCGAAGGTGCTACTAGAACTTCGTATTCGTCTCTCGCACCTCCCCCAATCCCGTGTCTCACGTCTTTATTTTCAACAGAGTTCATCGGAAGAGCAGACTGTTATGTTGTGGACCTGTACCATCTTGATGGCACATACTCACGGCACATACAAAAAAACATATTGGGTATGTGCCCAATATGTAATAGATAATGTACTGGTTATGCGCCATCAAGATGGCACATGCGCAATGCAGAACAGTCTTCTTTCACTCTAAATATTACTACAGTATCTGTAAGTTCACCAACCGCTAGGGGCTAGTGCCATGAAAGACATTTAAATAAAAAATATGGTTTCCTCATGTATTTTTTTAATTAGCCATAACAGGTTAAAACTTTGTGAACGCTTGAGCTTCGCCTTCAAGACTAGAACGTGATAGCGTAATCGGGATCCGTTCGCGTCGCTTTCACAATCACTAGCCTGCTTCGCTTCTTCGTGGACACCTCAACCATGGCACAAGATAACAAATGTCTGTGCGCGTAACACTGGCCGTTTCAAACTATGCGCCTGACTGCTTTGTAATGGGTGGGCCTGGAAACCACTAACTCGTTGCGCAATTCTCATGTTTGGACGCCTGGTGCTACTCTACCCTTCTGCCACGCATTATTTCATGTGTTTTAGAGACTCGTCGCCCTTCATTACATTCGTATATGGCTTCGTTATTTTAAATACGATAGTCTTTCTTGGGGAACTTAAACGCAGAAGTTTTGGTCTGCCTGTCTTTCTGTTCGTCTGTCTGTCACCCGATTCAGCCCTCCGGCCAAAGTTTAACCACTTTCTGAACGCCCTGCCATCTTGAACTGGTGAGGCCGTTCATACTTGTGATCATTGTCGATCAAAAAGCAAATATTAGGCATATCTGAGGCGCAACATCAATACATAAGTATTAAGTGGTGTGTTCCTTTACTAGAAAATACATAGATAAGTAATTCTAAAGACCCTAACGTTTCTTAGGCTGCGCTGAAAATGCGACGCTATGAGCCAGATGCGGCGGTTCATCAGGACTGATGAACGGGCCGTACTACATCAGGACTGATGTAGTACGGCAGGCACAAGACTATCGTCTTTCGGCGACATTTGCAGCGAAGCACGCAGATGCGCGGCCAATTTTTTCTAAACGATTTCGATTACTGGCGTGGATTTGTGGTAGAATACCTGCTTGCCACACAGAAGGCCTGGGTTTGATTCCCACTCTAACCAAAAATTCTTATTTATTTCCATCTGTCTCAATTTATTGCTCACTGACAACGCCGATGTTTCGCTCACAGCCTACCACGCCGACGCCGAAATATGTGCGAAACGAACTCTTTAACGCTATCGACTTGATACAGCGCGAAATAAACGGCAGGAAGAAAGACTGACGTACACGAAGCACTGGTCTTTCTAAGTCGGTTTTCCTTGTCTCCTTTATCTTGCGCTTTCTTTGCTTTGTAATGGATTACCAACACGCCTAACCTTCCACGCTAATCTGCCATAGCAGCGATACGTCACACTTGCTATTTGCAAGACTGCCGCCCCGGATATAACGACGTCGACAAAAAAGTATTATAGTGTTAATACGCCACCGGTCAAAGAGAGCCATCATGTGACAACATAATGGAGGGTTTTCGCTTGATTCAAATTAATAATAATGTAATATTGCTGGAGTCTTACATGCCAAACCCACGATATCATTATGAAGCACTCCGTAGTGGGTACTGTGGGTTAATGTTTGCCGCTTGGGGTTTTTTCACGTGCACTTAAATCTACATCCATGCGTGTTCTTTGAATTCGGCCTCCGTCTAAGTGCGGTCGCAGTGGCCAATAATCGAACTGGCCCCCTCGTTTGAACTGAAGTACGTTCCAGCGTGCTATAATGCCATCTTTACGCCGGAGATATTATTGGAACGCCAACCTTGAAGTAATAGTCGCTGCAACACTAAATTGCTGATAGATTCGCGAAAGGTGGAAATAATCGCGCTGTTTGAAAGCCGACCCTAGGGGCTCGCTCATTTCATGAGAAGTTCACTGAATATTATGTGGTCGCCTGTAGGGAATACAATGCCGGAAAGGGAAACGTGTTGTGAAATGGTGGGATTTGTTTAGTTATCCTTAGGAAAGTAGGGCGCACCTGTGGCTGGTAGATGAAGGTCTGCACCAGGTAGATGAAGTTCTCCTTGCGGGAGTGTGGCTTTAAATAATGCTGCCTCAAGGATTGGTGATCATAAAATGTCTCTTGAGATGTTTGTGCGGGCGAGGCTATCTCGTGTTTATCGCGAATGCGCGGAAGGCATTGCATGCAGGCTCTGACACTATTAAAAGCGGTGTTTATTCTCATTTAATTACTTGTGGATAGCACGATTTTTATTGCGATAGCAATTATATGGACAGTCTCGGCTGGATTTTGCCGTCGCCGTCGCCGTCATGCACCGTATATGTATAAGTATGTATATATATATAAAAACCCCAAAGAAAAATAATTCAGAAAAATGCTTCCGAAGCGCGGAATCGAACCAGGGACCTCTTGTTCCGCAGCGAGTGGCGCTATCCACTACGCCACGAAACGCAGATCCTCCACGTAGCTAACGGCGAGCGTTATATACATACCCTTTACCGCTGGACGGACTCACAGACGGCAGGCGATAATAAGCTTTCTTCATTACCAGCGAGATGGCGCTAGCAGCGCGACAGGCGCATTTAAAAGTCGTCGTCGAGCTCGCTCGCTTCTTATATTTGCGCAGCGAGAACATTGCCCTTCCGTTGTCTGCTCGCGCGGTTTTCTCGCGGTGAGGGGAAGAGGAATGTTTCACGCTTTCACCGTGATGTCCGCGCTCATGTTACCGAGCGTACGAAAGTCACTCGATCTCAAGGGACGCCGCTAAACGAACAAACAGAAGATGAGCGCGAACTATCAAGTGTCACAGCTCGACAGTTGAAGCACGCTAGTTTCCTTCGCTGCTTCGGCCGCCTTTGCAACAGGAACGCTGTTCAAACTGAGAGTATCCATTGGCGAGCCTCACTTCGTATAGCATTAATTTCTTGCTATCGCATTCATTGCTTCGCCCTTGCGGCGAAACTGTGACTTTTTTTCAGAAGTTGAAGCACTCGAAACTAACTTCCATACACTTGCTGACAACCTGGCATAGTAAGCACCTTATTAGGGGAACATTGAAGTTTGGTGACTTGGAAAACACTGCGAGGCCTTAGCGCAAAAATGCTAGAAATAAAGTTATCTATAGCTCAGCATGAAGGGCACGTATGTGGCCCTCGCGTGGATTTCTAAACTCATTCAAGTGTCGTTTCTAGGTATTGACATTGTGGCTACCTCCAATAATGTTTAAAAAAAACGTGCCAACCTCGAAGAATAGAAGCACTTGTGCCCATTGTTCTGTTCATCTTATACTTATTCAACATTTCTTTGTTAAGTACTCATTAGTTAGATTCAGTTGTGGTTCTAAGACGCAATGAATGCTATAATTTAAGGAGTGACTTGTGCTGGGCGCTACAGCATGCTATACGAAACAGAACATGTTGAGCAAATTGCGAGAAGATTTCGGATGTTTCTTGAACAGGTGCAGCACTTATTTTGCTTTTGGTACGGTTGCACTTACATAATGCTCTTGATGATGATGATGATGATTATTGGTGCCTTGCCCTTTGCAACGGGCGATCAGACGGGGAACCCGGATCCGGCGCAAAAGAAAAAAAAACAAAAAAACAAAAACAAAACTTCCAGCCACTGGGTTGGTGTTTATGCTGCTGGATTTGTTCGATCCTGCAGGTTCGCACACCACCAGTGTTCCAATCTTCGTTTCGTAGTTTCCACTGCCTCCCATTGCGGTTGCTCTTGCGACTCCCGAAAGCCCAGCGCCATTGCCAGCAATTGCTGTTGTCGTTCCTCCTCGTCAGGCGGGGGGACGGCAAGGGTAGTGAAGTTGGTGAAGTCTCGTGGTCGCTGTGGTTGCAACGCTGGGCAGTGGAGCACAATGTGCTCTATGCTTTCGTCTTCCAGGGTACAAAGCGGGCATGTAGTGTCAAGGTTGGGCGTGTACCTCGCCCACAGCAGTCGGGTTCGCAGCATGCCGCATCTGGCCTCGCACACAAGACCGCTTCCCTTTGAGTACTCATACATCGGTTCCTTCTCGATCGCTTGTTTTGCCTTACTGTAGAGACTCAAAGCGGGCTTCTTTTTTGCAGTCTTCCGCCAGCAGACACTTTCGGCCTCTTGGACAGCTTCCCGGACCTTCGCTCTCCTGTCCCGCTGAGGTTTCTCCGTGAGTCGGCATGGTGCGACCCCGTACCGCTCGGCCAGGCGTTTTGTGCGTAGCACCCACCTGGTGTTAATGCACTTTAGGTTGATGTACTTGTACACCTCACGCGCCCAACGCCCGTCTGGGGGTTGGCTCAGTCGTCGCTCGTAAGCGAGTTTCGCAACTGCCTCTCTTGCCTCAAAGGAGGACCAGCCCACCTCGCCCTGCACCGCCTCATTTGGTACGCCCCTGTGGGCCCCCAGTGCCGCCCTACCTGCCTCCCTCTGACGTATTTCCAGGGACTGACGTGTCCCGGAGGACAGCCAGAGCACACTGTTTGCAAAAGTAAGGGCCGGGACAGCTACTGACTTCCACAGTTCTCTGGTGACCTCGAACTTGTTAAAAGCCCAGAGTGCCCTGGTGTTTAGAAAGGCACGTTTCCTTATTGCCTTGGGCCTGAGTTCATTCTCATAGTGGAGTGCGTAATGTGGTGCAGCAGACAGTGTTACTCCCAGGTACCTGTAAGTGTTTGTCCACTCTACAGGGTTTCCCTGGAGGATGAGCCTGCTTGCAGTGTATTGCGTGCGGTCCTCTTGGCTCACCACAACCATGCATGCTGACTTTGCGGGGTTGAAACGCAGACCGATGGCCCGTGCTTCCTCTGAACATATGTCCAGCAGTTGCTGCAAGTCATTTGTGTTGTCAGCCAGCAGCACAATGTCGTCGGCGTAGAATAAGGCCGGCAGGCGGCGCTGGCAGATCACTCCCTGATCCCAGTAGGTGAGGTTGAAGCCTGTGTCACTTTCCGTGAGTTTCCTCTCCATGTCCACCACCAGTAGCATAAAGAGCAGTGGGGATAGGGGGCACGCCTGTCGCAGTCCTTTCGATATTTTGATCGGTTGTGTCACATTGCCCTCCCAATGGATCACAGCCTCATTGTCTGCGTACGATGCCTCGACGATTTGTTGCAGGTTGGTGGGTAGGCCTTGCTCCCTTAGCCCTTCCCACAGTAGTTGGTGCTCCACTGAGTCACAGGCACGTGATATATCAAGAAAAGCCATCATTAGGGTCCTTTCCTCTCTCTCTGCGATCTCAGTAGCCTGCGTCACAACAAACAAGTTGTCCTCCAGGCATCGTGTTGGCCTGAAGCCGTTTTGCAGTTCTCCGAGAACCTCCTCTGCCCAGGTCTCAATGCGTCGTCGCAGAATGCAGCAGAAGAGTCTGTACAGCACAGAAGTGAGCGCGATGGGTCGATAGCTGTCTAGGTGGCATTTATCACTGCCTTTTTTCAGGATGAGCCGAATGCGTGAGCGATTCCAGCTTTTGGGGATTTCACTACTCAGCAGTACCCGGTTGAGGACAGCCAGAAGCAGTTGGCGCACGGTTGACCCCATCTTCTTGAGGAGCAGTGTAGGTATGCCGTCCAATCCTGCAGCTGTGCTGCCAGACAAGTGCTTAATGGCCCGTTCAAGCTCTCTTGTTGTGATTGTAGTGCATGGGTGTAGCGACATTTTGGGCTCAGGGTCTGTGCTTTTTTTTTCATTTAGCTTCCGCAAGGCACCACAGTGTTGCCATAGAAAAAGCCGGAGAGCTGTATTGCGTTTTTATTCGCCTGTACATTGTGTTCCGAATTGTTGCATAAACTTGGCGGCTGTAGAATATAACAGGTACATTGGCAAATACAGCATTTTAGATGTGAAGCATCTTATAGCGGAGTTCAATCCGGTGGTGGTGGTGGTGGTGTGCGGCGTGACCACACTTACTGCGCATGCGCAAGCCTTCTCCTCTTCCCCTCTCCACATCACCTCTCCCTTCCCCTTTCCCCTCCCCTTTCCCATCCCCCTTTCCCATCCCCCTCTCCACTTCCCCTATCCACTCCTCCTCTCCACCCCTATCTCTCCTCCCCTCCCCTTTCCCTCTCTCCTCCCCATCCTTTCCCCTCTCAACATCCCCTCTCCCCTTTCCCCTCACCACTCCTCTGAAACGCGGGCTCTACATGCCGAAACACTGCTTCGCATCGCCTCAGGTTCCCTTTAGCGGGAGATGGTGTGATTTTTTCTTATGTATTTCTTGGCCGCGAGTTGTCAGTGCCGTAAGCAGTTTGTTGTACTTTGACACTGCAGAATTTCTGCTTTCTTTTTTTTTGCCCAGACACTCACCTTTGATTGTTTCGCTGCCGCGTTCCATATTATACATTTGCACACAAAAAATAAACACCTCCTTGGTAATTAATGACGAAACTGAACACTTTTCATTCGTGGAGGTGTTTTCCTAGTTCTGCACCTCGCATATTTCTGAGCTTATTTCGTCAAGGGGCAGCCACAAATGACTAAAAACGGCCGGAAACTGTTACACCAATCAGCTGATACCGTACCGAGAAGCCAGATAAATCACCCGAGAATTGATAAAAGAATTTATATCGGTGCAATTTTTAACCGGCGACAAAAAAGTGACCACCGTAGTGGCCAGAAAAATGGAGGAAGCAAACAAGAAAGATGGGAAGCGACGGCTGTTACTGTTCTTTGTACTTTCTGAATGCACATGTTCCATGCACTGCAGAAGAAGATTCGAGTCATTCGAAATAGGAAGGGGCTAGAAGGACACCTTGGAGATGAGAGTCAGCGCGAAGGGATGGGCCAGGCCGACTGAACGCTCGGAAAAGGCTGCCGCCTGGAATTCAAGATTTGCGAGAAAAGCACCGCGATTCGAAAATTCCTCGCAAGTTCCCCAATTTGCATGATTCGCACGTTGAAGATTGGCAAAGCTTGCCTTCTAACGACCCCTGCGGCACTCTGCCCCGTTCTGCTTGAAGTTCCCTTCAAAATGAGGCGTGCTCGTCTTCAGCCTATAGGAGTAATCCTTATGCGTATTTTTGTACGCTGTCATTGCCACTGCCTCAATCTGTGTGACATGACAGACTAAGCTAGGAGGTTGGGTCGGATATTGTGGACTGCTGTTTTCTAGCTGTCGATGAAGTCGGAATGCGTTTCAGGTTTATTAAGGCGAAAGCCAGGTATATCTCATGCGAACGTCCCTTTGAGCGAACGCTGGCGTACGGTATAAAAAGTCGCGAGACCCCAAGCTGGAAATAAAATTCTAGCAAGGATCCCTCCCTCACAAGTACCGCCTGACAGATTTCCTTTATCCAGAGAAGCTAAGCGTGGTATAATGGTAGAACCCGTACCGAGAAATATCCATCCGATCTCTAACGAGGACAGTCGCAACGCACGTGCCAATTCAATCCTTAAAAAGATGAACCCCCACCAAGCCGGGGTTCTTTTGTTGACGCTGCCAAATATGGCAGGGAGAACAGGTTTGTAATATCAGCTGTCCATGCGCGTGGAAAGCTAGTGAGTGCAGCATCCATTTCACGAAAAACGCTCAGGTGGCGGAAGAGACTGCGATAGCCTTGGCCACGCATGTTGCCAAGGTTCCCACGACTATTACTCCGACTCACGCATGGCGCTCAGGTCTTTTTCGGCCGGACTAATATTGGAACAAGCAGCGAGCATTGTTCGTAAATCCTTTCATAGCATCGCGACCAAGGAGAAGGGAGGACACCATATTTCGTGGTTCCGGGCTCATGTAGACAAAGTCCTTAATCTGGCGGGGTGCAATACCAATGAGGGGGCTCATTCTCTGGCGCGGGATTTCACGCGGCGCTCTTGTTCAGATGACCCAGATCTTCTGCTGGATGGTCGCCCTACAGACCCGTTATCCGCATTCCACGAAATTACCTCGCATTACAGATTAAGCAGAAGGACCCTCCCTTCCCCTAGTCCCAAGTTGAATGGGACTTAGTCGGTCATGCTCGGGTTATCGCATACGTGAAAGTATCCCAGCCCTACAGCACTTGATCGTCTTGACCCTGACTTTCCGCAGTCCTACTCTGAATGCGGACACGATTCCTGCTGTGTTGATCATATGATCTGGCTGTGCACATTCAATATGGGCTCCCGTCTACCCAGTAAGATGAAGTTCGATGAAGCTCTTCGAAGTTCGGACATCACTCTTTAAGTATACAGGCGCTTCAGAGGGCCCGGGCCATCGCCGAGAGTCAAGGCCTCCCGGTACTGTCCTGGGTGGAGCCAAGGACAGTACCGGACTCAAGGACTCCCTTCATCATCTCCCTCAGGACTATTAAATAAAGTTCTTGTCACTAGTCACACGTTTGCGTTTTGTAAAAATATACATAGTGGCGCTCGCGTGATGTAAAGTGAACGGTAAAATAGCCGCCACACCGGACAGCTTTGCCTTCGGGTCGTCTCAGGCAAATGCACAAGGGATGCTGTGAGGCTAATAAAAAAAGCAATAATTATCTGTTGTTTTATCCTCATCAATGGCGAACATTGCACTCTTCTTTTTGTCTTAAAATTTGCCACAGAGGATCTTTTATTTCGTATCTTTCTTAATTTCCTCAGGACCAGAAAAGCCGGCGTTGAGTTGAAGCACAAAAAAATGTACAGGATCCCTTGTACATTAAATTAAGATGACTCGATGGCGAAGACCATCTTCTTTTTCTTCTCAGACGATGTATTGGGAACCCTGTATGACCAGCCGGTCATGTAGCCTCCTTAGATGTATTGATACTGCCCCGCCACCCTCCGAAAGCTTTGTGCACCTAGCGCGGTTTCGCACTGCATCCAAGATCGGAAGCACCCCACCTGGTTTCGCAGTGCCTCAGCCCACCGTTGATCAAGCTACGATGTCATGTGATGACGGTGTATGCTTATGTCACAGGAGCGAAGGAACGAGATGGCTGCACCAGAATTGACGCCAGCAGGGCACACGAGCCGTTGCTTCACGTGCCACTGCCAAGCGCCGTCTTTTTCTTCTCTTGAGGTCGCGCGCTCTTCATTTTTTTTCGCCGCCCAAAGGAGGGCGCTACAACGGCATCGTGTGGCGTTACATTACATGACGGCAAGCCAGGATTTGTGATGTCATGATGACGTCAGAAATTTTAGCGATCTGTGAAGTCTGAGGGCAAGCTGCGCAAATTTTTCGTTTCTGGTTCTTTGGATGTCTTCTTTACACGTATATTTAATGTTCTTTCATGCGCCAGCAGCAACACAATTATGATCTAACCGTGGTGACATCCAGGGACTGCTATCACTGCACCCGAGTACCTGTAGTAGTGCTCACTTTCAATTTCGTTTGCTGGAAGGTGCGTTAGTGACAAAAGGGGATTGCACACTCAAGAAATCCTTGAATGGAGTTAACGAATTCCCAGAAAATCCAAATCATTCTACAATTCAATTATTGCATTATCATTACAATATCTTTCTACAATTTCTCAATCTCTATGTAATCATCCGTGTTCTCAAACACTTCTTTTATTTCCGCATGTACATGAATGAGTTATGTACTTATATCCACATTACGGCTTCATCATGTCTGTATTCCTTATGCCCAATTTAATAAAGCGTGTGTGTAATCTGCCCAGCTCCTATATAATGCTTCTTTTATTAAGAGTCTTTAGGGCAATAAAGGGAAATTAAACGAACAGTGCTTACTTAAGGTCATTTCTCAGCAAGACGAAAGGTGACAGCGTTTAGTCAAAGGCTTTCTGTAATGTCGTTTTCTTACTTGTCGTTCATAAAAATGCTGCTCTTTTACCAGTCCGAGAGCTAGCAGCAATAACCCATACATATAATCAACAAAAAACTACACATACAAGTTTCGATGCGTGGCGATGTTCTGAAAAGGTAGATTTTTCAACGATGTTAGTTTGCAAAGGCTTCCGTGGTTGCCTTTTCTGACTTTATATACACTCGTTTGGTAAACCCAACAGCTATTATAGGGCACATTTTTATCTATTCCTACAGAGTAATGGTAGGTGTAATATCGTACGTAGGTGCGAGGAAAGACACTTCATGGCAGGAACAAGACTGAATGTTTATTCAAGAGGCTGCATTTATACCCTGGCCAGAGGGCCGGAGCATGCGCCGTGACGAGGGGTGAAGGCACGTGTGGTCGGCATGCTTATCGCATCTACATCTGGGGATCAACGATATATCACTTCTTCCCCCCTGAGCTAGAACCTATCCGGGGGCTTGCGGGCACGGGTGGAGCGTCTGAGTTGGATTGGTTCTCTTGGCCCTGAAACTGCCGGCTCGATGCCACCTCAAGACGCTGGCTCGCCCGGCACGGACTGACCGGCTTGCAGGGCGTCGTTGCTAGTTGTCTGGTCGCCGGCGGAAGAGAGGGGCCCTTCTGGAGATGAGTGCTCCAGGGTCACGGGTGTCTCGAAGGGTTCTTCCTTAACCGGCGTCGATGAGGCGCGGGCTCGTACTTGATCCAGGTGCCTACGCTGCACCCCCCTTGGCGTGTTGACAGTTAACAATCGTTTGCCTTCGACTGTTGTCACGGTTCCTGAAAGCCACCTTTGACCTGGCTGACCATATTGTCGACTCCAAACCTGCATTTCTGGTGCATACTCTTTTTTTTTTCTGGGCTTGGAACTCCGTTGACGGTAGCCTCCTTCGCCCCTTTTTCCTTTGCAAAGAAGTTGCTTAGGCGGGTCCGTGGCTGGAATCACAGAAGTCTTTCTGCGGGCGACTGCTCTTCTTGGGTCGGCGTGGTCCTGTAACGTAACAAAAATTTGGAAAGTCGACTTTGCAGCGTTCCCACCCGATTTTTTTTCAGGCCCTCCTTGATGGTGCGTACTGCCGTTCTGCCAACCCGTTGGATTGCGGGTAATATGGGGCAATCGTTACGTGGCGCACACCATTTTCCCGGAAGAACCGTGCTGTCTCGGCGCTGGTGACTTGCGGACCGTTGTCCGACACAACAGTTCGTGGTAGGCCAAAGCGTGCGAAAATGCCCCTGAGTACATCCACTGTCGTTGCCGCCGTGGCTGTCTTCCCAGGCAGCACACAACGTCGGGCCGATATTGGTTCTACGGCGGCTGTGCGCGGCCCCACCTCGGGCCAGCATTGCCAGCCTGGCGCCGATATCGGCTGAGCCGTTGACTTTTGCCGGCAAAATTGGGGCGGTTTTGCCGCCTTTCAGCCGATGTTGGTATTTCACCGGCAACATCGGACCGACTTATCCGGCCTTCTGCCGTCTTCCCGCCGATATCGGCTTAGCCGATTTCTTTCACCGGCAACATTGGGCCGAGTTTGCCGGCGTTTCGCTGTTCTTCCGCCGATAACGGCTTAGCCGATTGCTTTCACCGGCAACATTGGGCCGAGTTAGCCGCCGTTCTGCCGTACTTTCGCCGACATCGGCCGAGCCGATTGTTTTCACCGGCAACATTGGGCCGAGCATGCCGTCATTCTGCCGTGCTTCAGCTGACATCGGCGGAGCCGATGGCTTATCGACGATGTTGGAACTTTCTTGTCTGCCTTCAGACAGTTATACATGCCCTGTTGAGAACGTCCTCCTGCGTCGCGGCGCTTCAAAAGTCCTCGTCACCGACAGAGGTACGGCTTTTACGGCAGAGCTAACGCAAACCATCTTGAAATAGCACACAAGTCACCGACGGACATCACCCGCAGGCGAATGGCCTCAAGGAGCGGCTAAATGAAACCCTCGCCGACATGCTGGCAATGTACTGTACGTCGAACACACGACATGGGACGCCACAATATCTTCCGCACATAACCTGAAGTTAACACGGCAGTGTAAGAAACGGCGCACATATGACGCCGTTCAAACTAGTTCACGAAAGCCCCTCAACGACGCTGGACGCTGTGTTGCCGGCCGTCAGTGACGAGAATAACCTCGACGTTGCGCTCT
This sequence comes from Rhipicephalus sanguineus, assembly GCF_013339695.2. Taxonomy (NCBI): domain Eukaryota; kingdom Metazoa; phylum Arthropoda; class Arachnida; order Ixodida; family Ixodidae; genus Rhipicephalus; species Rhipicephalus sanguineus. Next base: position 100,075,481 of record NC_051180.1, on the reverse strand, counting down.
ACCTTTAGCCCGCCGAAGAAGCCCGGCAGCTCGCCCGCCTAGGATACAATCGTAATGCAATAGAGCATTAGGCGCTTGAATATTTGTAGCTTAAGCTGTAGAATACCGCTACATGGATTGCTGTACTAGCACAAATAACAAAGTTCAAATATTGTACCGGGCTAATGCCGCACGTACGACTCGGGGCGCGAAGTATCGCCGACTGAATAGCTTGCATTCTCTTATTAGTTTCTGCTATGACAATGACTAACAACTATCACTAGCACAGTCACTTTTCTAGCAAAAAAGGTGGTCTTTAGAAGAATAACTGAGTGAAATTAGATGGCCACTTCGTTGACCAGTTGTTCAACGCTATCAAAGATGTTGAAACGATATAACACCATTAACTTCATCGGCCAAATTCGAACTACTTCTGTTTCGTAATTGTTTTTGCCACTGGTCGGCCGACTTCACTAATTTATCCAGCATCAAAATTCACCCAAACATTCCCGCACGAATGCTTTTAGCGGAAGAAGTTTTATGTGAATACTAATTCTGTGCATAAATCGAGCCTGTCATCATATTTAGAGCGCCATATCCTTTCAGCCGCTGAATGTGTGGCGCCAGCGCTCATATACTACACGGACAGTTTCCGATCTCTGTGTTTACACATATTTACTCACGCGCGTGTTTGGGTGAAGCGTAACGAGCGCATTTGCTTCAGTGATGTCACATAATTTTACTTCATGAAAATAGTAAAAAGCTCAGCAAGGCGTGTTGCTGAGCTAGTTGGTTCATTACTTGAGAAAAATAGGTATGGTGCAAAAAAGACCGGGCGAAGTGAAGACACGTTTTGTCGTTTGAATGTTACCAAATCAACTAGCCCTCTGACCATCTTTAACGAACTCACAAACACGTGTTGCCACGTGTTTGTCAGTTCGCATTTGCACTTCGTTGCCATCCATTTTGTGGCACACATATTTTTTTCAAGTAAAAATCTCGCTCAACGATTGCTTCCCACGTGCTTTCAGAAACAGTCGCATAAAATTATTATTATGGCACGTGAAATACGATGAAAAATGCGGCTCCAACGTGGTGTACGCAAAGTTTTCTTGTAGCGACATGTGGCGACAAGTGATGCATTGAAAATTCGACGAACGACTTTCTCAAACGGCATGCCCATAGACATGGTGGGGGGATCGCACACCATTGTGGTAGGCTGAGCCGTGCTTTCAAGAAGGGAGAATTCGCATTTTTTTTTCGTCTCTTCAACCTCTACCCCCCCCCTCCCTCGCTTCCCCTCGTTCAGCGTCATTGTCGCGAAACTCGCCTGACCAGGCAGGGTAGGGTAGCCGTCCAGACGGAGGGACAATCGTAGCTGCGGGAGCAGGTTTTTTTCACTCCGACCAGCAGAATTCTTCAAGAAGTGCGGTGTGTGGACATGCGTGGTGGAAAGTCAAAATCGTGCACGAGACGGATACGCGGCAGGATTCCGGCATTGTTTTCAGCAGAGATCACGGCAGCGAGAAACCAGTGGCCCCCTGCTTCCATGTTGAACTCGCTCACCTCATATAAGGCCGCGTGTTCACTGCTGTTACGTGTCATCAGATTTTTGTTCTCTCCTTATCGCGTATTCTCTATTGACCATCGTGTTTTTTGTATTCTGATATGGTGCGCTTGCATTTTTTATTCGCTCGTGTTTTTAGCGATCCAACGGGCACACGTGAGTGGTTTTTATGCACGATTCCTTTCTGTTACAATCTTACCTTTAGATTAGGAATGCGTGCGTGTCTATCTTGTTTAGATGTAGAGTTAATGGGATCTTGTGGTACCACTCGCAATGTTTCTCGCGTCGCGTGCAGCAGTTTATCCATTTTTTGGCCCTTAAGATATCACTGAAAAAATTGCAATTCCCGTTTAAAGGATAACGCTAATTTAATTGCCAAGCATGTGTTGCGAATGCCTACCGTTCCTTGGTGAACTTAATAAACGTGGGGGGGGGGGGGTTGCTCCTCTGCTCGTAATTAGCTCACGCGTATACACAATCTTCTAGTCTAGTTGCCACTCTTAATCTCGCTTTTTCGGCAAGCCGCCTAACATTATCTTTCTTTTCTTCGGGTCCGTCTTTAATCCTACTTTAACGCTGCCTTCGTTTATATGTCCAGAATTTTTTTCGTGATTCGGCACCGTCGTTACTGAAAAGCGCGATATCGTCCGCAAAACGCAAGTAGCTAAGATATTCTTCGTTAATCCTTATTCCTATTTTTGCCGGTTCTAGTTCTTTCAATATTTATAGTGAATGTGCCGCGCATAACGTTGAAGAGATTGTAACTCTTCGCATAGGCGTGCGCACAGTGGGGCAGGGGGGCGGCCGGCCCCCGTAGTCACCTAAGAAGAGGTGGGCGCAAGGTCTGCCAAACACATTGACTTAATAGGGAGGGGGGGGGGGCGCCGCGATGAACCTTCGCTCCCCCCCACCCGCTCTGAATGGGAATCCTGCTCACGCCTATGATTTTGCGGCTGATCCCATTCTCGATTAGGATTGTCCTGCTTTTTTTTGAGGAATACGGTGGCTGTGGAGTTGTTTTAGATGTTGGCTATGGTATCTATAGATGTTTAGATATTCCTTTATGGCATGATTATTCCGGAACTGCTGGCGTGTGTTCATATCTGTGAATAAATTTGTGTTTATCATCTTGCAAATGTGTTGCTCCTTAATTTCTCAGACGCATGCGTAGTTGGTGCAGCAGGCCTTTCATCAATTTAGTTTTGTTTGAGACAATACTGACTTTCGTTCTCGGCCTTGCACGGTTCGACAGAATTGTGGGTCTTAATCGCACACTAAGACATCAGTGGAGCAGTCGTTCTAATTAGGAAGCATTTTTCGAATATGGCACCAATGGCAGTCGATGAATGCCGTTGGGCCGCGAATAGTCTATTTTAGCGCTGCTGAATTACAGTACAGTAACCACAGTAATACCGAACTGCCGTGGTCGGCACGCAGCCATTTTACTTTATAACACGACCACGACGATACAGTACTACGGTACTTAACGCACAGTAAGCCACCACTGCTAAAACATAATAACGGGTGTAAACGGTCACGCCGGCGGCTACCCGACGTCGGCGGGGCCGACACCACGCCAGCATCGGCAAGAATACATAGGCCCAATGACGGCTTGCCATCATCGGCTGAATAACGGCAGGCCCGTCTCGGACCGACGCTGGCTAGCCCACGTCGGCCCGAAGCCGGCAAGCCCGCATCGGCCCAAAGGTGGCTAGCCGACGACGGGCCGATGCGGGTGAAAGTAGCGCGAGCGTGATTTGCCGACGTGGGGCCAATATTGCTGCCGTCATTTGCCGACGTTGGGCCGAGATCGGTCCAATGGCGGCGTGCTGCCTGGGGACTAGTTCGACTTTTTTTTTTCTGCGATGTGGCAATGTGGTGATGAGGCAATATTGCCGTGCGTCAAGGTGAAGCACACCACAACCTTCACATTACGCGAAGTTTGTAGCGCCCTTCTACCTTCATAGGTAGAGGGGCTTTAGAATGTTGCGGTGCGCTCCACCGTGCCTGAGTCTCTGCGCTCGCAGCACGCTGTCTTCGGGTTTCAACTCGCTGGCAGCCGTCACGTGGGAGGACTTTCTCGTTCGCCACCTCAGCCTCACCTCTCGACAGGAGGCGTACGTCACCAAGCTCTCAGGTGGGTGTCATATTCCAAGTAATTTTTCGCAACTAACGACGATGTATAAGAATTAAACTATAAGCGAATTGACAATGGTGATCGAAGCTATCCGTTGTCAAGCACCGTTCGATGCCGGGCGATGAAGTATACTTAACCGCCCAGCATATTCGGCTGAATTGGTCGCTGCTGTGTCGCGTCTTCACAGAACGTGGGCAAACTGACACGGATCCCATCTTTTGCAACATTCCAGTTATCGTTTCTTTTTCTCTTAAACGATTATGCGTCGCGATAATGGCTGTGTGAAGGGTCCCGAGCCACGTCCCTGTTAATCACGAAAAAAAATTGTTTTGCTCAAAAAAGTCAGTAAATTTATATTTTTATTAACTTGTTGTGTATTGCCTTTTTTCTACTTTATATTCCAGCTGCCACCTACGGATTGCTGACCATTGGACTGGCCTTTGTCGCCGGCTCGGTGGGATCCATCCTGAAAGTAAGCCCAGCGCAGGATTTGCACGACGGGCGCATTATTCGCCGAGATATATGTAATTTATTTATTTGTTGCTTAAAATTAAGTGATAATGTTTTACGCGTCCAAACAATGACATGATTACGAGGCACACTGTGGTCCCAGGCAGCACACGACGTCGGGCCGATATTGGTTTTACGGCGGCTGTGCGCGGCCCCACCTCGGGCCAGCATTGCCAGCCTGGCGCCGATATCGGCGGAGCCGTTGACTATTGCCGGCAAAATTGGGCCGATCTTGCCGCCTTTCAGCCGATGTCGGTCTTTCACCGGCAACATTGGGCCGAGTTATCCGGCCTTCTGCCGTCATCCCGCCGATATCGGCTTAGCCGATTTCTTTCACCGGCAACACTGGGCCGAGTTTGCCGGCGTTTTGTTGTTCTTCCGCCGACATCGGCTGAGCCGATGGCTTTCACCGGCAACATTGGGCCGAGTTAGCCGCCGTTCTGCCGTACTTTCGCCGACATCGGCCGAGCCGATGGTTTTCACCGGCAACATTGGGCCGAGCATGCCGTCATTCTGCCGCGCTTCAGCTGACGTCGGCGGAGCCGATGGCTTATCGGCGATGTTGGAACTTTCTTGTCTCCCTTCAGACAGTTATACATGCCCTGTTGAGAACGTCCTCCTGCGTCGCGGCGCTTCAAAAGTCCTCGTCACCGACAGAGGTACGGCTTTTACGGCAGAGCTAACGCAAACCATCTTGAAATAGAGCCACACAAGTCACCGACGGACATCACCCGCAGGCGAATGGCCTCACCGAGCGGCTAAATGAAACCCTCGCCGACATTCTGGCAATGCACTGTACGTCGAACACATGACATGGGACGCCATAATATCTTCCGCACATAACCTGAAGTTAACACGGCAGTGTAAGAAACGGCGCACATATGACGCCGTTCAAACTAGTTCACGGACGCCCCCCAACGACGCTGGACGCCGTGTTGCCGGCCGTCAGTGACGAGAATAACCTCGACGTTGCGCTCTACCTTTAGCCCGCTGAAGAAGCCCGGCAGCTCGCCCGCCTAGGATACAATCGTAATGCAATAGAGCGTTAGGCGCTTGAATATTTGTAGCTTAAGCTGTAGAATACCGCTACATGGATTGCTGTACTAGCACAAATAGCAAAGTTCAAATATTGTACCGTGCTAGCGCCGCACGTACGACTCGGTGCGCGGAGTATCGCCGACTGAATAGCTTGCATTATCTTATGAGTTTCTGCTATGACAATGACTAACAACTATCACTAGCACAGTCACTTTTCTACCAAAAAAAAGGTGGTCTTTAGAAGAATAACTGACTGAAATTAGATGGCCACTTCATTGACCAGTTGTTCAACGCTATCAAAAATGTTGAAACGTTATAGCACATACTAATAACTTCATGCGCCAAATTCGAAGTACTTCTGTTTCGTAAATGTTTTTGCCACTGGTCGGCCGACTTCACTAATGTATCCAGCATCAAAATTCACCCAAACATTCCCGCACGAATGCTTTTAGCGGAAGAAGTTTTATGTGAATACTAATTCTGTGCATAAATCGAGCCTGTCATCATATTTATAGCGCTATATCCTTTCAGCCGCTGAATGTGTGGCGCCAGCGCTCATATACTACACGGACAGTTTCCGATCTCTGTGTTTACACATATTTACTCACGCGCGTGTTTGGGTGAAGCGTAACAAGCGCATTTGCTTCAGGGATGTCACATAATTTATGAAATTAGTAAAAAGCTCAGCAAGGCGTGTTGCTGAGCTAGTTGGTTCATTACTTGAGAAAAATAGGTATGGTGCAAGAAATACCGGGCGAAGTGAAGACACGTTTTGTCGTTTGAATGTTTCTAAATCAACTAGCCGGCTGACCATCTTTAACGAACTGACAAACACGTGTTTGCCAGGTGTTTGTCAGTTCGTATTTGCACTTCGTTGCCGTCCATTTTGTGACATACATATCTTTTTCAACTAAAAATCTCGCTCAACGATTGCTTCCCACGTGCTTTCAGAAACAGTCGCATAAAATTATTATTATGGCACGTGAAATACGATGAAAAATGCGGCTACAACGTGGTGTACGCAAAGTTTTCATGTAGCGACATGTGGCAACAAGTGATGCATTGAAAATTCGACGAACGCCTTTCTCAAACGGCATGCCCATAGACATGTTGGGGGGATCACACACCATTGTGGTAGGCTGAGCCGTGCTTTCAAGAAGGGAGAATTCGCATTTTTTTTGTCTTCTTCAACCTCTACACCCCCTCCCTCCCTTCCCCTCGTTCAGCGCCATTGTCGCGAAACTCGCTTGACCAGGCAGGGTAGGGTAGCCGTCCAGACGGAGGGACAATCGTAGCTGCGGGAGCAGGTTTTTTTCACTCCGACCAGCAGAATTCTTCAAGAAGTGCGGTGTGTGGACATGTGTGGTGGAAAGTCAAAATCGTGCACGAGACGGATACGCGGCAGCATTCCGGCATTGTTTTCGGCAGAGATCACCGCAGCGAGAAACCAGTGGCCCCCTGCTTTCATGTTGAACCAGTACTGTTACGTGTCATCAGATTTTTGTTCTTTTCTTATCGCGTATTCTCTATTGACCATCGTGTTTTGTGTATTCTGATATGGTGCGCTTGCATTTTTTATTCGCCCGTGTTTTTAGCGATCCAACGGGCACACGTGAGTGGTTTTTATGCACGATTCCTTTCTGTTACAATCTTACCTTTAGATTAGAAATGCGTGCGTGTCTATCTCGTTTAGATGTAGAGTTCATGGGATCTTGTGGTACCGCTCGCAATGTTTCTCGCGTCGCGCGCAGCAGTTTATCCATCTTTTTGGCCCTTAAGATATCACTGAAAAATTGCAATTCCCGCTTAAAGGATAACGCTAATTTAATTGCCAGTCATGTGTTGCGAATGCCTACCGTTCCTTGGTGAACTTAATAAACGTGGGGGGGGGGGGTGCTCCTCTGCTCGTAGTTAGCTCACGCGTATACACAATCTTCTATTCTAGTTGCCACTCTTAATCTCGCTTTTTCGGCAAGCCGCCTAACATTATTTTTCTTTTCTTGGGGTCCGTCTTTAATCCTGCTTTAATGCTGCGTTCGTTTACACCTTTAGAATTTTTTTCGTGATTCGGCACCGTCGTTACTGAAAAGCGCGATAACGTCCACAAAACGCAAGTAGCTAAGATATTCTTCGCTAATCCTTATTCCTATTTTTGCCCGTCCTAGTTCTTTCAATATTTATAGTGAATGTGCCGCGCATAACGTTGAAGAGATTGTAACTCTTCGCGTAGGCGTGCGCACAGTGGGGCAGGGGGGCGGCCGGCCCCCGTAGTCACCTAAGAAGAGGTGGGCGCAAGGTCTGCCAAACACATTGACTTAATAGGGAGGAGGGGGGCACCGCGATGAACCTTCCCCCCCCCACCCCCTCTGAAGGGGAACCCCGCTCACGCCTATGATTTTGCGCCTGATCCCATTCTCGATTAGGATTGTCCTGCTTTTTTTGAGGAATACGGTGGCTGTGGGGTTGTTTTAGATGTTGGCTACGGTATCTATAGATGTTTAGATATTCCTTTATGGCATAATTATTCCGGAACTGCTGGCGTGTGTTCATATCTCTGAATAAATTTCTGTTTATCACCTTGCAAATGTGTTGCTCCTTAATTTCTCAGACGCATGCGTAGTTGGTGCAGCAGGCCTTTCATCAATTTAGTTGTGTTAGAGACAATATTGACTTTCGTTCTCGGCCTTGCACGGTTCGACAGAATTGTGGGTCTTAATCGCACACTAAGACATCAGTGGAGCAGTCGTTCTAATTAGGAAGCATTTTTCGAATATGGCACCAACGGCAGTCGATGAATGTCGTTGGGCCGCGAATAGTCTATTTTAGCGCTGCTGACTTACAGTACAGTAACCACAGTAATACCGAACTGCCGTGGTCGGCACGCAACCATTTTAATTTATAACACATGTATCAGCCTGCCTGATCAAGTTACTTTACGCATCGAGCAACTACCGCCGGTGTCTCCATATAAACGTGCCGACCACGACGGTACAGTACTACCGTACTTAACGCACGATAAGCCACCACTGCTAAAACATAATAACGGGTGTAAACGGTCACGCCGGCGGCTACCCGACGTCGGCGGGGCCGACACCGCGCCAGCATCGGCTAGCACACATAGGCCCAATGACGGCTTGCCATCATCGGCTGAATAACGGCAGGCCCGTCTCGGACCGACGCTCGCTAGCCCACGTCGGCCCGAAGCCGGCAAGCCCGCATCGGCCCAAAGGCGGCTAGCCGACGTCGGGCCGATGCGGGTGAAAGTAGCGCGAGCGTGATTTGCCGACGTGGGGCCAATATTGCTGCCGTCATTTGCCGACGTTGGGCCGAGATCGGTCCAATGGCGGCGTGCTGCCTGGGTTCATTGACACTGCCTCTATCCACTTAGTCTCGGCGTCGACAAGAACGAAGATCATATGTCCTTCCACGGGACCTGCAAAATCCATGTGTAGGCGGTACTAACGTGCGTTCGTCTTCGGCCAGTTTACTGGAACCTGCGCAGGGGGCATGGGCAAACACTGCACGCACTGGGGACACCGTTTCGCAAGCGTCTCAATATCACTGTCTAGCCCTGGGTACCAGAAAATCGAGCGCGCGAGGTTCTTCATTGCTGTGATGCCAGCATGCGTGTCATGCAGCTCTTTCAAAACAAAATTTCGAGCAGCTTTAGGAAGAACCACACGGTGACCCCAATACAGTATCCCCTTGCTCACGGTCAATTCCTGCCTCCGTGCAAAATATGGTTGATACTGTTGTTCGTCTGCCCCCAGGCGCTTGGGCCAACCTTGCAGGATCCAAGTCTTTACTTGCTGAAGTGTGCAGTCTTTGCTGGTGTGATCAGACACATTCTGCGCAGACAAAACAAAATCATCCAGTGCCTGCGCATGCAGGACATAATCGGCAAGTTCTTTTTCGCTGCCATCATCGCAGACAGGCAACGGCAAGCGGCTCAGAGCGTCGGCATTCAGCTCCCCTTTTCTGTATTCCAAATCGTATTGATATGCTGCTAAGAGCAGCGCCCAACGTTGAATTCGTGCCGCTGCCATTTGCGGGATGGGTTTGTCTGGACTCAACAAGCCAGTCAAAGGCTTGTGATCGGTCACCAGAGTGAACTTATTGCCGAACAAATAATCTCGGAATTTGACAACGCCAAAAACCAGCGCTAGTGCCTCCTTTTCTAATTGTGAATAGTTACGTTCTGCCGACGTAAGAGTTCTGGAGCGGAAAGCGATAGGATGATCCACCCCTTTAATGCGGTGAGACAAAACTGCGCCTATTCCTTCCGCCGACGCATCACACTCAAGCCGCAGGGGTTTCTGAGGATCAAATGCACAAGAAAGTTTGCGTTGCTCATGGCGCGCTTGGTTTCTTGGAATGCTGTCACCTGTGCGTTCCCCCAACACCAGGGTACCGCTTTTGACAACAGGTGGTGTAACGGAGCCAAAGTGGTTGACAAATTTGGTAGAAACTTCGAGTAATACGTCACCAGTCCTAAGAATGATTTAAGCTGGCTTACCGAGGTCGGTGGCGGCGCCGCCAGCACGGCTTCCAAGTTGTCCTGCAGGGGGTGAAGGCCTCTTGCGTCGATTCGGTGCCCAAGAAATACCACTTCTTTTTCCCGGAAACGACACTTCTCTTTGTTCAGCGTGAGGAAATTCGCAAGCAGTCATTCCAACACTTGGCGTAGTAGCGTGGTATTCTGCGCTTTTTCCGCTACAATAATGTCGTCCAGGTAAACTTTCACCCCGGGTAACCCCAATAGTACCGCTTCTATGCGCAGCTGAAACAGCGCAGGCGCCGAGGCGATACCAAAAGCCAAGCGGTTGTAGCAGAAGAGGCCCTTGTGCGTATTCAGCACCGCTATCCCAGGCAGCACGCCGCCATTGGACCGATCTTGGCCCAACGTCGGCAAATGACGACAGCAATATTGGCCCCACGTCGGCAAATCACGCTCGCGCTACTTTCACCCGCATCGGCCCGACGTTGGCTAGCCGCCGTTCGGCCGATGCGGGCTTGCCGGCTTCCGGCCGACGTGGGCTAGCCGCCGTTGGGCCGATGCGGGCTTGCCGGCTTAGGGCCGACGTGGGCTAGCCAGCGTCGGTCCGAGACGGGCCTGCCGTTATTCAGCCGATGATGGCAAGCCGTCATTGGGCCTATGTATGCTAGCCGATGCTGGCGTGGTGTCGGCCCCGCCGACGTCGGGTAGCCGCCGGCGTGACCGTTTACACCCGTTATTATGTTTTAGCAGTGGTGGCTTATCATGCGTTAAGTGCGGTAGTACTGTACCGTCGTGGTCTGCACCTAGTTTATATGAGGACACCGGCGGTAGTTGCTCGATGCGTAAAGTAACTTGATCAGGCAGGCTGATACACGTGTTATGAAGTAAAATGGCTGCGTGGCGACCACGGCAGCTCGGTATTACTGTGGTTAATGTACTGTAAATCAGCAGCGCTAAAATAGACTATTCGCGGCCCAACGGCATTCATCGACTACCATTGGTGCCATATTCGAAAAATGCTGCCTAATTAGAACGACTGCTCCACTGATGTCTTAGTGTGCGATTAAGACCCACAATTCTGTCAAACCGTGCAAGGCCGAGAACGAAAGTCAATATTGTCTCTAACACAACTAAATTGATGAAAGGCCTGCTGCACCAACTACGCATGCGTCTGAGAAATTAAGGAGCAACACATTTGCAAGGTGATAAACACAAATTTATTCACAGGTATGAGCACACGCCAGCAGTTCCGGAATAATTATGCCATAAAGGAATATCTAAACATTTATAGATACCGTAGCCAACATCTAAAACAACCCCACAGCCACCGTATTCCTTAAAAAAAGCAGGACAATCCTAATCGAGAATGGGGTCAGGCGCAAAATCATAGGCGTGAGCAGGGTTCCCCTTTAGAGGGGGGGGGGCGAAGGTTAATCGCGGCGCCCCCCCCCTCCCTATTAAGTCAATGTGTTTGGCAGACCTTGCACCCACCTCTTAGGTGACTACGGGGGCCGCCCGCCCCCCTGCCCCACTGTGCGCACACCTATGCGAAGTTACAATCTCATCAACGTTATGCGCGGTACATTCACTATAAATATTGAAAGAACTAGAACGCGCAAAAATAGGAATAAGGATTAACGAAGAATATCTTAGCTACTGGCGTTTTGCCGACGATATCGCGCTTTTCAGTAAAGAGGGTGCCGAATCACGAAAAAAATTCTGTAGATGTAAACGAAAGCAGCATCAAAGTAGAATTAAAGACGGACCCAAAGAAAAGAAAGATAATGTTAGGCGGCTTGCCGGAAAAGCGAGATTAAGAGTGGCAACTAGACTAGAAGATTGTGCAACGCGTGAGCTAATTAGGAACAGAGGAGCACCCTTCCCCCCCCCGACCTTTATTAAATTCACCAAGGAACGGTAGACATTCGCAACACATGACTGGCAATTAAATTAGCGTTATCCTATAAGCGGAAATTGCAATTTTTCAGTGATAACTTAAGGGCCAAAAGATGGATAAACTGCTGCACGCGACGCGAAAAACATTGCGAGCGGTACCACAAGATCCCATGAACTCTACATCTAAACAAGATAGACACGCACGCATTCCTAATCTAAATGTAAGATTGTAATAGAAAGGAATCGTGCATAAAAACCACTCACGTGTGCCCGTTGGATCGCTAAAAACACGAGTGAATAAAAAATGCAAGCGCAATATATCAGAATACACAAAACACGATGGTCAATAGAAAATACGCGATAAGAAGAGAACAAAAATCTGATGACACGTAACAGTAGTGAACACGTGGCCTTATATGTGGTGAGCGAGTTCAACATGGAAGCAGGGGGCCATCGGTTTCTCGCTGCGGTGATCTCTGCCGAAAACAATGTCGGAATCCTGCCGCGTATCCGTCTCGTGCACGATTTTGACTTCTTTCCACCACACATGTCCACACACCGCACTTCCTGGAGAATTCTGCTGGTCGGAGTGAAAAAAACCTGCTCCTGCAGCTACGATTGTCTCTCCGTCGGGACCGTCCGGACGGCCACCCTACCCTGCCTGGTCAAGCGAGTTTCGCGACAATGACGCTGAACGAGGGGAAGGGAGGGAGGGTGGGGGGGGGAGTAGAGGTTGAAGAAGACGAAAAAAAAAGTCGAATTCTCCTTCATGAAAGCACGGCTCAGCCTACCACAATGGTGTGCGATCCCCCCAGCATGTCTATGGGCATGCCGTTTGAGAAAGGCGTTCGTCGAATTTTCGATGCATCACTTGTTGCCACATGTCGCTACGTGAAAACGTACACCACGTTGGAGCCGCATTTTTCATCGTATTTCACGTGGCATAATAATAATTTTATGCGACTGTTTCTGAAAGCACGTGGGAAGCAATCGTTGAGCGAGATTTTTACTTGAAAAAGATATGTATGTCACAAAATGGATGGCAACGAAGTGTAAATACGAACTGACAAACGCGTGGCAAACACGTGTTTGTCAGTTCGTTAAAGTTGGTCAGCGGGCTAGTTGATTTGGAAACATTCAAACGACAAAACGTGTATTCACTTCGTCCGGTCTTTTTTGCACCATACCTATTTTTCTCAAGTAATGAACCAACTAGCTCAGCAAAACGCCTTGCTGAGCTTTTTACTATTTTCATAAAGTAAAATTATGTGACATCACTGAAGCAAATGCGCTTGTTACGCTTGACCCAAACATGCGCGTGAGTAAATATGTGTAAACACAGAGATCGGAAACTGTCCGTGTAGTATATGAGCACTCGCGCCACACATTCAGCGGCTGAAAGGATATAGCGCTATAAATATGATGACAGGCTCGATTTATGCAGAGAATTAGTATTCACATAAAACTTCTTCCGCTAAATGCATTCGTGCGGTAATGTTTGGGTGAATTTTGATGCTGGATACGTTAGTCAAGTCGGCCGACCAGTGGCAAACACATTTACAAAACAAAAGTACTTCGAATTTGGCCCATGAAGTTAATGGTATGTGTTATAACGTTTCAACATTTTTTGATAGCGTTGAACAGCTGGTCAACGGAGTGGCCATCTAATTTGAGTCAGTTATTCTTCTAAAGGCCGCCTTTTTTGGTAGAAAAGTGACTGTGCTAGTGATACTTGTTAGTCATTGTCATAGCAGAAACTAATAAGAGAATGCAAGCTATTCAGTCGGCGATACTTCGCGCCCAGAGTCGTACGTGCGGCATTAGCACGGTACAATATTTGAACTTTGTTATTTGTGCTAGTACAGCAATTCATGTAGCGGCATTCTGCAGCTAAAGCTACAAATATTCAAGCGCCTAATGCTCTATTGCATTACGATTGTATCCTAGGCGGGTGAGCTGCCGGGCTTCTTCGGCGGGCTGAAGGTAGACCGCAACGTCGAGGTTATTCTCGTCACTGACGGCCGGCAACACGGCGTCCAGCGTCCTTGAGGGGCCTCCGTGAACTACTTTGAACGGCGTGATATGCGCGCCGTTTCTTACACTGCCTTGTTAACTTCAGGTTATGTGCGGAGATATTATGGCGTTCCCATGTCATGTGTTTCGACGTACAGTACATTGCCAGCATGTCGGCGAGGGTTTCATTTAGCCGCTCGGTGAGGCCATTCGCCTACGGGTGATGTCCGTCGGTGACTTGTGTGGCTCTATTTCAAGATGGTTTGCGTTAGCTCTGCCGTAAACGCAGTACCTCTGTCGGTGACGACGACTTTTGGAGCGCCGCGACGCAGGAGGACGTTCTCAACAGGGCATGTATAACTGTTTGAAGGGAGACAAGAAAGTTCCAACATCGTCGATAAGCCATCGGCTCCGCCGATGTAAGCTGAAGCACGGCAGAATGACGGCATGCTCGGCCCGATGTTGCCGGTGGAAACCATCGGCTCGGCCGATGTCGGCGAAAGTACGGTAAAACGACGGCTAACTCGGCCCAATGTCGCCGGTGAAAGCCATCGGCTAAGCCGATATCGGCGGGAAGACGGCAGAACGCCGGAAAACATGGCCCAATGTTGCCGGTGAAAGCCCAACATAGGCTGAAAGGCGGCAAAGTCGGCCCTATTTTGCCGGCGACAGGCAACGGTTCCGCCGATATCGGCACCGGGCTGGCAGCGCTGGCCCGAGGTGGGGCCGCGCACAGCCGCCGTAAAACCAATATCGGGCCGACGTTGTGTGCTGCCTGGGATCTTTTTGGCATCATCCAGGAGAAGTTGGTTGTATGCGTTCCGTAAGTCGAGCGTGCTAAACACCTCGCCCCCCGCTAGCGTTGCAAAGATGTCTTCGATTTTCGGAAGCGGGTACTGTTCTGTTCTTGTCGCTGGATTGGCCGTCAGCTTAAAGTCTCCACACAGCCGGATGTCTCCGTTTTTCTTTACCACCGGCACTACTGGCGTTGCCCATTCAGCCACGCTCACTGGGGACAGAACTCCCACTTCCACCAGTCGGTCGATTTCGGCGGATACTTGCGCTCTCATGGCGTACGGAACTGTCCGAGCCTTCAGAAATCGAGGTTGGGCGCCTTCCTTGAGGTATAGTTTCACCGGTGGTCCCTTACAGCATCCGAAGTCCTCAAAACAGTCGGAAAATTCGTCAAGAAGTGCGGTGAGCTTACTGTCGACGTGCACAACATTCACCATAGACGACATGCCTCTCTCCAAAAGGAAGACGCCAGATTTGCGAAATTCTTCTATCGTGTCTCTTCCACACAGCAGGGGCCCTTGATGGTCCACCACTATCAGAGAACTGCTCACCATTACTGGACCAAGCTGTACCTTCATTTCCACCTTGCCCCAGACCGGTAACGGTCCCAGGGAACATGAAAGGCGTATGGGAGTTTTCTGCAAAGCCGGCCACCACTTGCAGTGTTTCTTGTACACGCTCTTGGGAATTACACTTACTGGTGATCCCGTGTCGACAATCATTCGCAGCCGACGGCCTTCCCACATTAAGGTGTGCTCAATTGGCTGCACTAAGCGCTTATTGGCCGAACTGTGTGCGACTAGAGCATACAAAATCTCTTCTTCATGTTCGCATTCTGTTCCGTCGACGGCGAACGTTCCCGACGTCGGAGCGTGGGATCTTTTGCAGGCTCTAGCAAGATGTCCTCTGTTGCCACATTGATGGCAGATGGAACTGCGATGTCGACACGACGCCGAGTTAGTGCGTATGGAGCTTGCATTCCACGAGCGTCTTCGTTCGCTTTTTCAGAAGCTAAGACAAATTCTTCGGCTTCTTCACGAGTCAACTTCTTGCGGCCCAGCAAGCACCGGCGCGCTTCATCGCCCCGAATCCCGCAAACGATTCGGTCCCGCAACATACGGTCCAGTGCCGTTCCGAAATTACAATTTACGGCAAGTCTTCTCAACTCAGCAATGTAGTCCCGAACGCTTTCTTGCTCTTCTTGCCTTCGCGTGAAGAAGGTATAGCTTGAGGCTATTTCGTTTGCTTGAGGGTTGAAATGGTCTTCCAGGTATTTGACAACGTCATCATACGTCAAAGAGTTGATGGGGACCCCCGGGTGGCGCCCTTGCAAAATCCGGACGACACTGTCGCTCAATGACGAAACCAGTAGGGCACGGCGTTTAGCTGTGTCGGTAATCTCGTTGCCCTCAAAGTAGGCTACCAAGCGTACACGATACGTACTCCAGCTACTCACAGCGTCGTCATAGGCCGGGGGTCGAGATCCCATTACTCTGGTGTCAGAATCGAAGTGCGATCAACAATCCCATCTTCGTCGCCACTGTAATATCGTACGTAGGTGCGAGGAAAGACATTTCATGGCAGGAACAAGACTGAATGTTTATTCAAGAGGCTGCTTTTATAACCTGGCCAGAGGGCCGGAGCATGCGCCGTGACGAGGGGTGAAGGCATGTGTGGTCGGCATGCTTCTCGCATCTACATCTGAGGATCAACGATATATCACTAGGGGTATATAGGCCGAAGACTGCACATTCTGAATGTCGGTACAGCGAAGACTCCATATCTATAGACACGATTTGTATATCGTATAAATTTATGCGCATCTTTTGAACATGCCTATGCAAAGCAAACGCGGCAAACTCTCGCTTCAAATCTGAGTCGCAAGCACAGGTAAAAAAAAATCTTGCCATGCTGTCTTCAGAAGCTGTGGCCATGCGGAGTGGAGTACGAAAACCGAACTACAACGAGATAGTTATGCGGCAACCACTCAAGT
This sequence comes from Rhipicephalus sanguineus, assembly GCF_013339695.2. NCBI lineage: Eukaryota > Metazoa > Arthropoda > Arachnida > Ixodida > Ixodidae > Rhipicephalus > Rhipicephalus sanguineus. Next base: position 100,059,055 of record NC_051180.1, on the reverse strand, counting down.
CCATGCGACGTGTGCTCATGAACCACCAGCACGCCTGCAAACCTTACCTGGAGTTTGCAGCGAAGCAAGCTGAAACGCAATAACTTTTTTATCTGAAAATGAAATTCTTTGAAAATCACTGCTCGAGCACTCCGTACCAGGGAAGGTTAAACGTGCGGCACCGGTGTTTATCACTGGGTTTTCTCCGATGGTTGAATCTAGTCTTTCTCTATTATTGGTTGCGTCTGTCCAGAATTCTGAATTGGCGTTTGCCGCCCGAGTGTCCCTTTCTTCATTTTTAGTCGACCAGCGGTAGTTACTGGATTTTGCCCCATTTCTGTGACACACGCCGGCTAGAATTTTTTGCGCAAATAAGACTGACACATTTTGCTTTCGTCTGGGTATAGAAAGCTTCCCTGTAACACAAATCTTAAGTCATTAGGCATAATATGCGAATCATCAAGGGCTGCAGTAGCAGCAACGCCGAGGATATGACATTTCATATTACCATTGTTCCAGAACGCTTGCTAATATGTTGTGAGAGTACATTTAAGGCAGGTAGACAAATGGCTTAGACGTCATCCTAAGTGGTACCATTACGCGAACTTCATCGCGATCCGCATATTGTGAAAAAAGTAGCACGCGTCAAGGCACCATTGTCAATCTCTTGCTTCAGTGCAAGCAGACCTCTCTTAACCGGCCTGTCTTCAGAATAAACCAGTTTAAAAAGGTAGATGTTTATATTATACTGGCTTAAAGCACATTGTATCTCATTTTATTGGCTATCACGCCTGCAATGCTTCAAATTGATTTCGTGCAACTAACTTTCAGTTTATGATCTCTATGTTACCTTGAAATTTATGCCAATATAGCGCCAACAAGGGTCAGTCTCCTTTGAATGTCTGCTGAAGATCAGGGATAATGCAATAAGCTTTAGTTAGCATCCCATTATTCCCTTCAGCAATCGATATAATACGAGCTGATGCCCCAGACGGATGTTGAAACGAAGATATTTCGCAGCATCTCTGGTGGCTGGATAAGAACCATGAGGTGCTTTATGCTGCAAAGAAAATACACAAAGATTAACACGCAATATCCGCTTACAAAAGCAATAACTAAGTTTGCTCAACCACTGTGTGTTAATAAGATGCAGTTAAACTGCACAATATGTCACAAAGACTCGGTTTCTTGAGGGCTGATAAGGAACACTGAGGACCGACAGAGTTGCGTAACTTATAATCCTCCCTCCTTGTGAACGATGTCAGCGTTACATAGAAAGCTCGAATAAAACGCATTAGTTTTGTTTAGTTGAATTTATGAGAGAAGGTAAACAGGTTTAAATGGTAAAATACATGTCGAGTTCCCTCAGGCTTTATTTTTATTTTGTCACCTTGAAATAACTAAATATTCAGAAAACGAGCAAGATGGTCTGAATATTTTCATCACGATGTATGAGATTATACAAAAAATTTTACGGGATAGAAATTATGTTTAATTAAAGCAGTTGCTTCTCGTAATCAGTCGACGCCCGCTGTGACCAGTGCGCTTAGTACACGACCGCATTCGCTGTTCCGATCCCTTATTTTGCCTCTTGTAAACTTACCCCTTTAATCATCATTTCGCTTTTCGAATTTCGTGGCCATTAATCACTTCTTCGAGCGGAGGCTGTTCAAATGTATCAGTGTACATAACATGGTATCTCGTGTTAGACAATGTCGACTCTGAATACTAAGTGTGGTTCTTCATTAACATGGTCTTGAGAATATGTATCTATATTTAGAGACTCTGGCTGCACTGGTGACTCCATTTTGACACTTTTTTTTCGCTCATTTCACCGCTTAACTTTCATTTGTCATCGCAATTTGCCACAGCTCTAATGCTATTGTAGACGTCTTCTGAACTTTAGCAAAGAAAATAGCTAAGAAAAGAAAATATTTGTTAGCATCTGCAAGAGCATTCAATAATTTCTAATGAATGCTTTTATTTATACTTTTTTTGTGGTTTATGTGTGCAAACCTCATAAATCAGTTACTTTCGGTTATATTTTCTGAACAGACAGACGTAGAATGGCGTGCTTTGATGATGCAATTGCAACCGCTTTTATTATTTCTAGGACCCTTCCCATCGCAAAGGAATGGTTCACTATATACAAAGAGTTAAAGCTATCCATAACTTTATTTTCCTTCCACACTGCGAGGGACAGCACAGCATCCTAGAAGCCTTGTATTTACTGGTGGCATTTCCAATGGCGAACCGAACGCGGTAATGCGCAGCTCGGGACTTGCAGTCACAGACGTGGACGTGGCGTTAGACGCCTCAATTTACATAGGGTCATGGCGCGTTTGCTTTCCGCTCTTGGCTGAAGGCACGCATGACCTGTCTTTTGGAGCATGACAGAAACAGGCTTGCTGTCGTCATCGCTCTTCGGGCTGCAATTCAAATAGTGGGGATAGCTATGCTTTCAGACGTGACATGGTAAGCGGATAGCAGACAGTTATTGCGTGTATTCCTTGCACGCGGACAAGTCGGATGAATTTACTATCAACTATTTGTTATTATCACATCTTCAGAGTTTTGTTCTTAGCAACAGACCACTTTAGAAACGTCAGTATGGACACAAATGCGGTACCAAACGCTCTTTGCGTATGCTAAGCAAATGCAAACGTGACGCGAACGTGAGGTCGTGACGCCCTTGTATCTAAGACATTTTATGTGCGAGTATGCATGCTTCAGAGCGTGTTCTCGTACAAGGCGAAATGCATTGAAAAGGAGCACATGTAGTATGCCATATGTAATTCTACGTGATTTATTTATTTACATGCCGTTCGAGGTTTCAGTGTATAGTACGCGAACTCGTAAAATTTATAGAACGTATTATTGCTCGTATCTTCCCGCTCTGACTTTTGCAACAGAAAGCGCAAATTTTTCATATACTGACCATCGAATTATTTTACTGTGTATCGCACGCCAGTAGGACGCTGTACAACGTAGGCCTCATCCATGAGTGCAATAGGAATGTCTCCCATTCTTCAGTTACAGAGCTTCAATTGAAAAAGGAATGCTCGGAAAGACAACGTTGTTATGGCATTTTAAGGGCATATTTATCCCACTTCACACCCTATATGCTCAATAAATGTGAAGTTTCTCACCTGGAAGCACCGAGCGAAGCTTAGACCGGCTGCATGGGATGACTTCAATCGCTCATGCGCTAGAACGTATCGGTTACAGCCCTGAAGGTTACGTGGCTTTTCTCTTTGTAGGGTCAGAAACTGCTCAATGTATGTGTACTCATTATACCGGGAGTTTCGAGAAATGTGTCCGCAATTCCTCACAAAGAAAGGAAATACGATATTTACTCTCTGCCTTCCTATTTACTTCTTCTGTGGCGGCAGAAGAAACACGTTTTCCGTGGTGAAGAATACGAAATATGAGGAGCCATTCCACTACGTGAAGGCAAATGAGCAGCGAAGCTGTTTAGCACATGCACGACACAGAGGTGGCACACAATTTCGAACCATACCTGATCACACACCCTGCAACTAAATGCAAAATGTCTCTCCAGAAAATCCGTTCTGAATTTAGCGTATGCTCCTTTAAAGTTTTTCATTTGAGTAGCATGTGTCTTTTTGCCGCGACACGCGTCGTCTTGTCTGGCTTCGCGCATGCGCTTGGCGCATCGTGCACAATCTTAATTGGTGTTTGCCGCCTGTGGACCAGCGGTGGTGAGGGGTGGCGTTTGGCCAATTTCTGTATCACATAAGTGTTGCTGGCAAACAGAATGTTCTAGCCATGTACAGCATCGATGTAAACACGGTTTGATATAAAACTATGAATTATCGCAAACTATCGCGAATATTGCCACGCTTTGACTGAAATCCCACAGCGCTCTTTTGCTGGATTAGCATAAATTTACTCACTCGACCAAGTCCAACACACCGTTATGTACGTTTCAACAGAAACGCTCTCCACATGAAAAAGACCAATGCCGTAACACGTGGCACTGCATCAAAAATGCGCACGGCAAACACTTCACATATTTTCTCCGGGATGAAAATAAACTTATTCCCTTCACAGCAGAGGTTTGAATACGAAATGTGTTTGGCAGAGGGTTGTCCAAATCCATCGGCGTTTCCCACTTTACGACTTACGCATTTCATCTGTGCTTGCAAGGTGAGAATTTCGCTGTACTACTTGTATTTTCTTAAAACAATACTTCAACGTCTTCCCCACGCGTCAAGAGCAGCGAAAGTACTCGAACGTTCCTTTCTTTTTGCGTTCCGTGGCCTCGGCAAACGCGTGACGAATTTGTGCATGCAAAGCTCAAGCCTAAATAACAAATTCTATTTCTCGCTTTATCACAAACGGTCATTCTTCTCTGTCAGACAACGACAGAAAACAATAGAAACGTTGAACAAAAAGGCAGGAGCGTCCCCAGTTTTTCACCGAACTCCTCTCAACATTACAGACACGAAGATTTACAGGCATATTATAAATTTGTGCCGTTCTTCTGTCGCAATGCACTTCGGCAATATCGACGCTGCGTTGCAGCCGTATATGCGATTCGGCCTATGACCTTATCCTATGAGAGAGCGTAACTTAGTGCTGCGACTTATACGTTGCTTTCTTTGTACGCTTGGGACCGGTGACAGTGTCGTAAGCGACGTGGCTAACGAGAGCCCTACAGCTGACAACCTCACACGCGCAGGACTTCTAGGGACAAGTAGGGAAATTGGCTGCGGCACACACATGTGTTGTGCAGCAGCGCACAAGTCTTCTTTTTAATGAAGGGCACTCGCATTAAATAAAGGAGATACATCCTTGCATCTGATTTGCATATCTTAGCTTCGCCTCTTTATGCGCCACACTCTCCAACTCCGACACAATTTAGCACTTGGGGTGTACATCTTAAATATATCAGAATTACAAATCCACTTTTGTATGTCGTAATTGTGAACCGGCTCGCTCTTTAACAGCAAGAACATTAACATATTGCCAAACGTCCTAATCGAAACATGTGTACTCAAGCTAGTCATATGGCACCGCACGCTGCTCGTATATTTAAATAGTACCACGTTGTTATTATGTTGTAATGAAATATGAACTTCTGTAAGGGAACTGTACATTACCATGTTAACTTTTTTGGATTTTTTCAGTTTGCTATGTGTTTTGTTTCTTTACATGATCATTTTTGATTATGACTAACCACATCTTTTTTGCTGCAGAACTTATAGAAATGGAGTAGCCGAATTGATATAACAATAACCTCTCCAGAGCAAACCAGTTTAAAGAAAACAGAATATACAAATCTACTTTTTCATGTCACAATCGTGAATGACTATTTCTTTTTATCAGCAAAACAATGACATATTGCCAAACGTCCATATCGAACCCCATCGGCTCTCGCTAGTAGCATGCCCATAGGTCGGCGAATAGCGTAGAACTCACTCAGGCTCACTGAAGATATATATTTTGCGCTTAGGGCTCACTCTGACTCACACTCAACACAATTTTCCTCGGCTAGACTCACTCGGACTCAAGCTCACCAAAGTGTTACTCAATCGGGCTCACTTATACTCAGACTCCCGGGTCGACGTGAGTCTGAATGAGTTGATTCACGAGTCCATTAGATTATAATGAACTTTTTGAACCATGGTGTCAGTGCTCTTTAAATCCAATTTTCATATAATCAGTGCTATACTTGACACCTTTTGATCTCGTACCTTCAAATAAGAGTTACAATCCAAAAAGGACGCTTTTTTTAAGAGATGGCTCTCACAGGATATTTTAATCAGGCATCCCCCTTTCCTCTCCTACATAACTCGCACCTCTGATCAAAAGCACACAGGGTCTCTTATTCAGTCGCTTAAGACGACTCAAAGGTGAAGACCATCTTTCTTCTTTTTTTTCTCAGTCGATGTATCGATCCCCCAACGATCCCCTCCGTCTAAGGCGTTCGCCTTAATAAATATTGAGCTAGCTATGAACGCTAGTCAGTTGAAGTATGTGTGAGTAGACGGGAGTATAAACGTGAGCCGACATAAGGCTAAAGTAGTGCTGAAGTTGAGTAGATATGAACATAGGTCGTCAAAAAATGTAGAGCTCACTTAGACTCACTCAAGAAATACACTTTGCACTTAGCACTCACTCGGACCTAGGATCAACAAAATTCTTCTCGACCGGACTCACTCGCACCCAGAGTGACTAAATTTTTTTTCGACCAGACTCACTCGGACCCGTACTCACCAAAGTATTACGCACCCGGAATCACACAGACTCAGACTCATGGCTCGTTCTGAGTATGAATGAGTCTGAGTGTGTCGGCTCATGAGTGAGTTAATTTTTGCCGACCTATCAGTATGGCATCACAAACTGCTCTTGGATTTTCATAGAACTACTTTGTTAATTTAGTACAGTATACTCACAATTTTATGCTGCACACATTTCATCATCACCTCCCAACTACTTCCCATTTTAATTGCAATTGGAGCGTCACTATGACTGTTAGCGTTTGCTTAACTATTTCGCTTGAGCAAGTGTTCCGTGATTACAAAGGAGCGAAGACTCACCAGTGATTGTCTACGCTCTGCAACAACAACAACAACAACAAAATCAACGCCCAAACTCTCCGTACAGATGGTGAACGAGTGAAGCTGGAGTGTGTGGCCCCGATGTTTACCGTGAGCTGGGGTCTGTCAAAGTGTTTCTGTTGTAGCTTTTGATTTCTCTAGCATCACATTTAAGAGATGCGTGCTTCGAACTTTGCGATTGGTGACTCTAGCTTAAAGCATATTAGGAACACATAAACGATTTTATAGGTAGCGATACATGCTGCCGCGGGTATCATCCCTAGTTTTTTTTTTTCTATTGACATGATGTAAGGAGATGTTGGCGCACAAATAAGGCGCCGGCTACTCCTTAGCTCTTGGAGTACATAGGGTCCAAATTTCTAATCACAAATACCCCCAGTACATACAATATACAACTTAGCGTAATAGTCAAGACATAACGTTCAAAACAACATATTCAACAATCATATATATATGTGTACACACGGTGATGTTTAAAAAAATGAACAGCAAATGATACACAACATAACCGAAAGAAAAATAGTCAAAACGCACATAAATATACCCTCTGTCGTGAATACAAAACAAAGCCTAAATGCGCTTGTAATGGCCAAGAATCCCACTCTCTTCAAGAAAAATTTTCAGTGCTTTTAAAGCACACTTCTGTAAACCTCTTGTTGGCCACGGCCCCAAAAGTTTCCTTTAACTTAGTGGTCTGCTGTCTAATGTCATTAACGATGATTTAAGTCGTCGTCTTGGTGCGTCGTGCTGTGGGCATACTAGAAGGAGGTGATATATGCCTTCATATACGAATCCACAATCACATTCAGGAGTTTCAGCGCAGCCAATTTTCTGTAAAAAATGCTTGGTGCAGGCAGTGCCTAGCCTTAACTGGTAAATAAAGGTTTTCACACGTCTGTCTAAAGATAACGGAATTTCAAATTCGATAGGTGGATCTTTATTATATAAATCACAGCTTTTACAACTTTCGTCGAACCACGTATTTCTACACATATTGAAAGATTGTGTCTTTAAATTGCTTAGCAATTCATTTTTCAATATTTGAATAGAAACGATATTTTTTTTGCGGTGTGCTATATTTGCTAGAAAAAATCTGGAGCGAAAGTAGTGCAGGCGCGGAGACCTTTTTAAGTAGCGTGTGCTAGCAATGCTCCTTCATTATAGTTTCTGCACACTCATGAAGCACCACATTTTCTCACCTCATAGACATATACGACTTCACTGTAAAAATCTTTTAAACGTGCGTTATCCCAAAAGAGAGAGAGATTTAAACTTTATTGAGGGACCAGGCGCGCGTGCTCTTCGCCCCGAGGTGGGTGACTTCCTCATTCCAGGTAGCCATGGCTTGCAGCTGACGCTCGAGCCCTGTCCACCAACCAGAGCTGGTCCTCAGGGTTCGCGGACGTCAGCAGCGCCTCCCACTGGTCTTCCGGATTTTCGTCCACGTTCAAAGAAACAACGTCTTAATGATGAATATGTCATTGCATTCAATCTGAGAGACAATTCACGCTACCGAGAAAACAAAATATGCTGTCCTTCAGACTGCGTCGTCACTTGCTCTTGTCCTATGTATTGTCAAAGATGACGTGTTGAGTGCATGCACGGTCTCATAATTAGGCAGCAGAATGGAAAGTTGGGCTAGTTGGAATGCATGCATGATTGATGTAGCGCTAAGGACGGAGACGTAAAGGAACACAGAGTGCACAGGACGGGTGCTGTGTCCTCCCAGTCATGCACAGGGCAGCGCCCGTCCTGTGCACTCTGTGTTCCTTTACGTCTCCGTCTTTAGCGCTGTATCAGTCATGCTCATAATTAGGGTCGCGCAACTGACGACAGTTTCTCTTCACAAAGAAATCGTAGCAAGCGTTCGCGGCTGCGTTCTCTTTATTTCTCCTTAAATCACCAGTGCCGAAAAAAAAAAGGAAAAACAATTGCTCGCAATTTTGCCACGATTGCTACCACTGACAGAACGTGACAATAGAAAGAAAGGCTTTGACTCTATGTGATACTGTATCCGGAAGCTTCCAGTGCTTAATTACTTCCCGTTCAGAGGAACACACATACGCGTGACACATTTCCTCAGAGATTGGGGTTCATTGTACTTGTCATTCTAATTCCTCTGGCTCCTACGCCGTCCTATTCATTATATTCTTCATGTTGCTTGACTTAGTTTACCCGCTTTTTTTATACCACGTGAATTAGTGCTGTCATTTCACAGCGAGGCAGTCGGGGCTCACCCATTCTTTGTGCGTCGAGGCATGCCATCAAGTACAATGTTCGCGCTCGTGATTAGTTCGCTTCCGCCATCTTATTGAGCCGCCGTTCAATTTTCGTCCCACGCGAGGCCCCGAATGGCAGGCGGAAGGCTTCTTAAGCATGAAAGAAGGTCATTAGTTGCGGTGTGGTACAGTGTAACGACCGGGGTGTCTGCAAGCGCGTTTTATTCAAATATTGTAGTCCGAGTGGCCGCGTGCGGGTGCACTAATTTCACCCGAGAAGAAAAAAAGCATGGCATTATATGCTCACACTGAAAATCAGCAGCAGCACTTATGGCAGGGCAAAGGAAGGAACAGGAGAGAGAGAAAATTCAGGAATGTTAACCAGTCTTGAATAACTGGTATGCTACTCTACAATGGGGAAAGAGATGCGGGGAGGTTGTTGAATAAGGTGTAGATATATAGAGATAGAGGGAATGCACACATGGTTGCTGTCTTCTCAGTCATGATATCACCATTGGTCTATAACAGCGTGTCCAAGCCTAAGAATTTTAAAGGGCAAAGGGTTTGAAAGAAATAAGCTCACCGCAGTCTTGTTCACCATAACGTCTTGTCGCTATATATGTAAGTGCTGTATTACCTGAAGTTAATGATGTAAACGTAATGCTGAAAAAGTGATGCATGCTGATTAAGACAATGTGCAGTAGATTGGCACCACATGATAAGCAGCCGACGCGATGGCTTAGTGGTTTTGGTGCTTGGCTGCTGACCCGAAAGACTTGGATTCTATTCCGGCCGTGGTGGCCGCATTTCCATGGCGGCGAAATTCTACAGATCCGTGTACTGTGCTATATCGCCGCACGTTAAAGAACTACAAGTGCTCAAAGATATCCGGAGCCGTTCACTAAGTCGTCTCTCATAGCCTGAGTCTCTTTTGGGACCGTAAACCCCAAAACCCGCCAACCACCATGTTGAGCGTTTGTGGTTCAAGTTAACAAAATTACGTCTAAATGTAATACACGTGTTCGCAAACTGAAAGACTTAATACTACCTCAATTGATAAAACATGTCAGATATGATCACTTACGAATTCTAAATCTGCCGAGCCGAAAGATGTTTGAAAATGTTGGTCAATCAGTTAAACATATATTTTACTTTGACCGGCTTACATATCCACTTTTACGTATCCACTTATGAGCATAAGGTAAACATGTCGTGTGTGCAAAGTGACCACCAGGCTGGTAGCCAGGGGTGAGGGGACCTAGGGCCCCCCTCCCCGGGACAAATTCCTGGCTACGGGCCTGGTGACCACTGAGGGTAACAGCACTAAGCCTTCGTTTAGACGCACCTTAGAAAGAAGTGTATACAAACAGCTTCACCCTTCAGGCGTGATGGTATGCTACGCGCACAGTGTAGCCACGCGTAATCTCTTGCTGAGATAGCGCACTGTTACCATGACAGGTTTGGAAGACATGCCTGCAGCTACCTCTCTCCTTAGTTGCTTTTTACTCTTAACATTTCGCGGTCACTAATTTCGAAGTGTAGGTATACGAAACCGTATTTTTTACCACATTAACCTCCCTGCTTCTGTATATGTTTTTGTTTCTCATTCAGCCTCTCTATTCAATGACGTGGCGTCGTACTCATGCAAGAACGCATCCAGTCTCGTTTTAGCAGCTGGCTCGCCAGGTTCTTAAGCTGGGGCAAAGTCCCGCGCCGTACGCGTAACCTCATTTCCAGAGGCGACCGCTACGGGCGCAGCTCGCGCGAAAGAGAAGTCTTTTTCCTCTTGTACTTCGAGCGCCTTGATGATGATACTAACGCAGGCAAAACCACATATAGCATAGCCAACTGTAACATGCGCACGCTCGTCCGAAAGAGAAGTCGTCTTCCTTTTGTTCTTCGAGAGCCTTGATGATTATAATAACGCAGGCAAACCTCATATAGCATAGCCAACTGTGGCTTGCGGCGCTCGCTCTACTCTGGCGCGTGCTCTGATTTGATATGAGACCGCTAGAGGGCCACAGCTGCGCGCTTCCTCCCTCAATTGAGTGCTAAGCCGGGCTAGTTGGGAAGCGTTCATAGTAAACTTACAGCGCGAAAAAATGAGAGATAGAAGAAGAAATACTACACGCTTGTCCTGTGTGGTATTTTTTCTTCTGTCTCTCGTTTTTTCGCGCTGTAAATTTACTATGAACTTCCTCCCTCTTTCGACAGTTGTCAGTCAGTGCGCTTCGATACTAATAACTTGAACGAAGAAGACAAGTCGGCGGAGCGGAGTGCTCGCAAGGCAGCAGCCACGCGGGCTCACCGCCAAGACCCTGCGGTGAGAGCTCGCGAGGCCGCAGAGAGATGTCAGAGTCGTGCGGACCACGAGATACAAGCCCGCGAAGACCAAGCAGCGCGGAAGGGGCTGCAAGAGAACCTCGAAGAGGTACGGGTGCATGATGCAGCGGCCAAGTGCCGAAATCGGTCGCTACCTGAAGTTGGTGGCGCCGACGCACGCTTCAAAAGCGATTTCCTCGACCATACGTTCAGCCACAGCTGCAAGGTCTGCGAACGCTTGTGGTTAGACAACAACCTGACCACAGTCGCTACTATAACAACGTGTGATGTCTTTATATGACAGTAAAGGAATTGTACGGAGCATTCATGGTTTACCCGATTATCTCCGAGCCAGCTCCTCGATCATCATTCACTTCGTGAATATGGCATGGATTTTTTACAAGGATTTCATAACAGAGACCTTCCTACATTGTGTCACATATTGCTTGCGGTCTTGTATCGTATGCGGTTCTCTCAACGACCACCTTTCTGGCCCCTCACACAAAAACGGAGTGAATAGACACCCTCACTGTGTATTGAAGCACCATTGTTCGCCATACCCGTTGCATTCGAGGAGACGCGGGAAGAGGAACGCTGCTTTTCATTTGCTGGATCTCTTGTAACGTAACAACAAGATAGAACCATTTTCTCCTTTCTCCCGCCTCCCATGGTGGCAAGGGATTATCAGCCCTTATCACATCGATCCCAAATAATGACCTCGCCCTGTTGCATTCTTTACTTGTACTTTTGTAACTGTTGCATTGACGTCGCACCGAACAAGCACTTCCCGTTTGCTGTCCTTGTTACGCCGTCCTTAACTATCCTTTTTCTTCCTCCGCGCTGTCTGCTATCGGACAACGTCGCAAACCAGGATGGGAAACGACCAGCGTGTGACGTGTCCGGTTCCTAACAAGGCTCGCTTACGCACCAATGTTGCCGCGTACCAGGAGACAATGAAATGCTGCGCGTACAAGAGGAAGTTCAGGAGCGAGAGGGATAGGATTTAGGCTCGTCGAAGGCGGGCACTGCTGCAGGGGCGGTAGCGCCGGCAGATGGAAGGGCGACGGGCCGGAGCATACGCAACAAAAGAACAACCTCTTCGCGCACTGGTCGTGCTCGTCCCCCTTTGTCATGCTCTTAACGTTGTTCGGCCGTCTAAGCGCACAATGTACTTTTGCTCGGACCGACGGACGGCACAGCGTCGCGGTAGTGTTGATCGTTTTATTGCCCAGCCATTATCTGTGCACGCGGAGACTGAGGCAACGAGCTCCTTGTTCGCCTTCGGTCCGCGGCGGTGTCAAGCACCTATTCTTGAGCTCTGACGCGGATACGTTGTGTACGCCTCGGCGAGTCCTTTCTCGCAGGCGCCTGCCAATAACCGACTCTCGACAAAGCTGAGTAGGCGCACCCACGCTTATCAGGTTTCGCGGCCATTGAAGCGAGGCATGGACACTTCGTCTCTGCCCGCTCCCTTGCAGTCACACGACCGCCTTTTCCCCGGCCGCTTGCTCCTTGTTACGTGGTATTATGCCGCGATTTTATTTCTTCCTTTGTTGTCTTGCTGTCTTCATTACGGCTGTATGGCATTTTTTTTTGCTATTTATTGTCATCCTTGGCAGAAATAAAGGCTTGTTTCTTACTTATCCCTAGGCAAAAAAGAACGCAAATATGTAATGACAGTGTTTAGAATGGCTCGAAGTAAGGCTCGAAAGTGAAAGTAATTAGGGCACCCTCGTGCATTAGCGTCATTACACGGCGTGCTAATGAGGCCACAACCTTTTATTCGATGCGACAATGGAGCGTAGGACCTTCCGAGCTCATTTCCTGTATAAAATATCACGAATCACGTTTTTATTCTTATATTTAAAAATTGTATCATCTAAATAGGTTATGCAGCTCTGCGTTGTGTGCCTCAGAAAACAAAGTATCCGTTGAGCGTACAGTGCTGTTTCTTGAAACATCAACGACTGTGTTGCCTTCAGTCGATTTCACTCTGAAAGCTCTGGAAATGAAATAACTGAAACAGATAAAAATGTGTATTTTAAATATAGCCTATATCATGGGCGATCACGCATAAAAAAGCACGGATTTCTCCGATTTGAATAAAAGTACGTTGTCCGAGACGCTCGCTAAAATTTATTAGGAATCTTTTTTTTTTACGGGGATGAAATTAATGACAACAAGACTGCACAGCCTAAATCATAAGGTTAGCCAGCCGTAATACAGGTTGCTTAACCTGGGTTGAGAATATGGGTTAAGAGGATAGAATGAAAGAGAGAGAGAGAGAGCAGCCTAATATACCTAAGCCGTGTACAAAATCGCCCAATAAAAAAGGTAAGAGCCAGGCACCGTTCTCTCGGCCCTTTATATAGTCTACTGGTGGTTAGGATTTCGTTTCGTGTAAACCGTGCTTTAGCAGACAAACAAGAAAAAAGGGTGCGTGGGACGTTTTGCAACGGCAACATGGGCTTCTGCATGAAGTTCTAACAGGTCTACAGAGCAAGCCATTTTTGTATAGCATCGTCCCGTCTCTAGACAATGAAGATGACATTAATATATAGATGTTGCGAGCAAGAGATACCGTGCCTATCTGTAATCTTGTTATTAGCGCTTGCAAATATTTCACCCTTGATTAGTGATAAAAGTTAAGCAGCTGTCTACACACTTAATCAGGTCCCAGGTAAATGCTTGCTATATCCAGGAAACCAAACGAAAAATGAGTGGTTTGCAGGCTATATCTAGCCCTTTGAGCAGGACCTGATTAACAGTGTAGAACAAAAAAAAGAAAAATTGAACGCTGATTTTTATTTCAGCATGCAGGTGCAATAATAGAGTGGCTTGTTAGGCGCCTAATAACTATGAGTTTCTGGCGTATGGCTGGCCAATAAGTTTTTTTTTCGCAGAAGCTAAAGCTTCAAAAAAAAAAAAAAAACAGCGAAGAGAACTTCATTACTTGCTGTCTGAGAAGCTGTTATAAAGCATGGCGTTGGAAACCGCGCATGAACTTCCGGAGGGATAAAATTCCTTAAACCCCTCTGTATGCTCAGCATTTTTGTGTGGCAACGAAGCTATATATCGTAATCTACTTCATCCTAAGTTAATTAAATAATACAACAGCACTTTAGAGAGTGTGCTTCAAGAATTTATAAGAACGGGACTCTCGTTCACTTAAAATACTGGGCGATCACCTGCGCAAGCGAAAATGGTCTGCTCTCATCCCGTGCAGAGTTGCCAGGTCGAAAAGGCAAGAAATAGGCAAGAAATTGGAAAAACTAGACGAAAAGTAGCCATCTTGAGGCTAGGGTAGTAAAGCTAGCCTAAAGTAGGCACGCGTGTCTGAAAATAACTGCGACGTTTTAATTTAAATGACCAAACGCAAGAGCCTTTAATGGAAATGCAATTAAGCACCGGAAGAACCCTTCAAAATCATAATTGCTGAAATAAAGCATTACTTGCTGACCTTAGTAATCATTTCGTGAAGTATGACAAAGTCCACTGGTCTGTTGCAAAAATAACTCTCCATGCACGCGTATTGCGTGACTTTTCTTAATATGACCGGAAGAACCAGCCTTGTGACGACAATAAAAATCAGTATTGTATGAGCGTGCTCTAAATCACATTTGCTGGAATTGAAGAATAAACTGCAATCACTTTCGCAACCGTTTCTCGCGTGATGATGAAGTGTGAGCAGTTAATATTTCCGAGTTGCAGTCCGTACCAAATACTAAGAAATAACATAGACAGTGCGTCAGACATCTGATTGGCAATGTCGATGAGTGCAGAGCTTCCTGGATGCTGAGCACTTTCGATTGTCCTGTTCAGTTCCAATTACAGTTTAAAGTCGCGTTCATCAATAGGTGGTCTGCAAAATGAGGCCCCACGTAAAGCGATTACTTGCCCGACATGACGCCTGTATAGGGTCTTTTTGCAAAGGTGTTTCAAGCACCAGCGTGGCTCTGTGGTAGAATACTCGACTGCCACGCAGAGCGCCTGGGTTAAAGTCCCATCCCCTTCTGAATACTTTCATTTATTTCATTTTTTTTATTTCGCGTGATAGTGGTTACGGACAGCGGTGGCGGTGGCGTACAACTACCCCACTGCCGTTGTGATCTGATACTAGCTTTCGCTGTAGAATGAAATGCTCGCGTCTTTCTCTAACTAACGGCACGCACGTACCACAGTTATTTTGAGGATTCGCCGCATTAAGGAACCCGTGCAACGATTTAGGACTGCTTGTAGATGAGGTCCTGCCGCAGTTTCCTACAATAACCACAAAATGCTAATCTGGTACTATTCTACAGGAACTGCAAGTGCGTTCCTCCCACAGCAGAAGAAAGTGCCTATATGCGCACATCGTGCACTGGTCACAACACTACGAGCACATTAAAGCAACGGCACTAAGAAAGTTATTTTACATGAGACGAACTTAGGCTGAAGCTGAAAGGAAGCACTCAATTACTAGTTTATAAAACACCCGTGTTCGGATGTTCTGTGGGTCCTTCTGCCGAAATCCCGCCGTTCAAACGAAGAAAAATATCAGGTCGCTTTCGTTTTCCAAGAACAGGAGAACGGCATAGCGTGGCAACTTGTGTCTTCCCGCCACCTCGCGGAGTAAACGATAAAAAGTGAACAGCTTAATAAGAGCTTGAAAAACGACAAACAAACAAACGTACAAAAGACAAGCAAGCAAGCAAGCAAGCAAGCAAACAAACAAACAAACAAACAAACAAACAAACAAACAAACAAACAAACAAACAAACAAACAAACAAACAAACAAACAAACAAACAAACAAACAAACAAAAAGACTAATAAATATATAAGTTCCCACCTATTCATGCTGTACTAAGGGCAGTGTACTAGTGCAAATACTAGCAGGCCTCATTTAATAAGGCAGGAACACACTGTTATATCTCGCCATACCGCCGTAGCTAGGGCGTTCACTTTGCCGCCATGGTGTATGCCTCCGAAGTGGAGCGGCTGATCCGAAAAGCCACCGCGTTGTTCTCACCGGGAATCGTCCTCAGAACGCTATCAGCCGTGACTTATCCCTGAGCTTCACTCGTGCCGCTGGCTTCAAAGCGATTTCACTCCGATCCGCTTAGAGATAAGGACCGTGACCTCGCCTAGGCGTCATCTTGTTCCTCGGCCCCTCCGTTTCACCGCCATGATATACACTCTTTGTTCCGGAATAAATGTTTTTTTTTCTCTCACTGTTTTCTTCGTTATATGATTTCTGCGGGGTCGTGTAGATAAGAATGCTATGGCCAAAGCTGCAGGATCTTTTCCTGAGATAGTGCTCCTTCACATATGTGGAGGAGTATGGCTTCGAAACTGCGGCGTTGAGCTCCGAAGGATAGAAGGCGTGTACTTGTGTAATCTAATCACAACTGCGAAAAGCTCGTCCGATGCTCTACCAACTGAGCTACCATGGCGGTAGAGCATCGGATGGTTTATACGAAGGTTGCAGGTTCGGTCCCTACCGGCGGCATGTTGTCTTTTGGACTACTTTAAACTTCTTTACATTTATATCTCAATTACTACACCACAGTTAAAAGACTACAAATGATGTCGCCTATAACTTCCTTGGCATCATTGTGAGTTGGTTTAATTAGGCTTTGTTTCACAAAAAAAACCAATCCCTTGATCCATTCCCATTCTCGGGTTATATATACATAGATGGATAGACGGCATCCGTCACAAATAAAAAAAAAGTGAATGTTTCAATGACTGCTATGGTCTACCACGCGCGATGAATCGACGAAGTATCTGCAACGTGATGAACGTCGTCTGCACAGAGTTAATCGCAACGAAAGAAGGTACGGGTTGTAGAGCAACGAATGATCCCCTCAGACAGAAATGCTTCTCCCAAGTACGTGACTCACTGCGAAGTCACGAATTGGCTTCCCGTCCGTGGCAACTCGTTCAAGTAGCAAACGGATCCACGGCATCGGAAATAGCAACACTCGTTCCGAACGTGATCTGAGCACCAAGGCCGCGACTCAGACGAGCTCAGGATCGTGCGCATAAATGGATGGATATGAAAGAAGCGACCAGGCCGGACGTTCATTCCCTGCCACTCTGCGAATAAGCGCAGAAGCCCTGCGCGTGTATGATCTCGACGGGAGGTCAGAGCGCTTTGGCGGACTTTTCGTGCTTCTCGGGGTGCCACGTTCCGGTACCTCTTTGCCGAGCGATGGTGTCTGATAGATATAATATGCCAGACAATTGAATTACGGGATAAAGATTGAATGGTGGCAACCATAACGTGAATGAGGCAATTATGCTGTCTGCGTTGCATAGCCTAGTCAGGCGCCTTCCAGGGGTTTTGCTGTCACCCAAGACAGCTTGCAATATTGTCTTGAATGAAGTGTGTGTGTGTGTGTGGTTGTGTGTGTGTGTGTGTGTGTGTGTGTGTGTGTGTGTGTGTGTGTGTGTGTGTGTGTGTGTGTGTGTGTGTGTTATAACAGAGCACATCGAAAACTAGCGAGTGTTAGCCAGCATTAACTTGTTTGACCTGATTGATTGAAGTAGGGATGCAGAACTATCGATGGCACTTAACTTTAAAGTGGAGTTGGGCGAAATTAAATGAAATATAAATTAAAAAACCTATGCCCTGCCTGCACCACCTAAGTATCGTAGGCCAAAATCGATAAATTAGATAAAAGAACAAAATGTACTAAAATTTCTATTAAAAAAGAAGAAAATAGAAAATAAAGAAGTAACGATTTGATCCCACCACCTAGCGAAGCCACATCCAAGGGAAATATTCTCTAGATTACATACTACGGTTTCTCTTCATGTTGACTTACAATTGTTTTGATACAATGGATCTCCGATGAGCTCGCCTTGACTAACAAGTCTTCCATTCTTTTCTTTTTCTCTTGTCTCTCTTGTGTAGGCTTTCCATTCCTCTCTTTGTTGGGTCACACTGTTGGAGATGGGTCCGTGTTGAGCTTGTCCCTCAGTACGTCCTTTTGAGGCTTACTGTAAAACTAGTCAAACTGATAAGTACTATCGATACTATCGATAGCTGAGTCACTATCGAACTATCGATGGTGAAAAATACTATCGATAGCGCTATCGATATTAAGAAATTCGACGGTATAATATCAACAGCGCGGACTCCCTGCAGAATAAACTTGGTTCCCCGCGCCCGTGGTACATAATGTAGCCGTAGGAGCAGGCTGAAGGGCCGAAAAGTAGACATGATTGTGTTCTTCACCAGAGTGCCTTGCTCACACATGATCATAAAGTCACTGTTCAGTTGTAGCGGAAAAGAAGCCTTTACATGTGGTGAGACTGCGCGGCTTCAAATTGATATTGCATTTTCTAATTTCAAAATAAAAAATATCAAGAAGTTAATTGTAAGGTGTAACTGGTTGCTTTTGGATACGAGTTTATTGATGGATATATTCCGCCATTTTCACGGCGGAAATAAATAATTTTTTTGCCAAAAATTGCTCACAAATTAAGCGAAGGTGGTAGTAGGCTATCGCAAATATTTTGGCAATATGGTCGGCCTGCAACATCATCATTATTCACACCACTATCGATAGTATTGTCAAGTGGTTGTGACTGTGGAGAATGCTGCAGCAAGACTGGAAAATACAGAGCTCTTTATTTGGGCGGACTTGTGCCCAGAAAATCAAAACTCAAAATACAAGCGATACATGCTGCGCACTGATAGTGACGGGAGCAGTCGTCAGCCTTTGAGTAATCTGATCATCGGTGGAACGCGTCGTCCTTTATACATCCGTCATCAAACCTTCCAGCTTTATTGCTGGTGCTCGCGTAAGCTCTCGAATGAACTTGACTATTCGCGTTCGGTGCGTAGTCTTAACAGAATTATCTCAAAAAATTGTGAAGCTTCTCAAACATTACGGCACGGTCTTGAAATACTTGAAATAACGGTCTGCGTCAAACGTTGATAACAGTCTTTGTGCGTAACTGAACACGAATACGTCAAAACAAAGCAATAAACACGCGTGGCAGTAATATCGCTAGTAATAATAAAGATGGCAACCATCGATAGTTTGTCGATAGTAGCACTATCGATAGTTTCAAACAACTATCGATGCTATCGATAGTCAACTTACCGATAGTTCTGCATCACTAGATTGAAGTCAAATAACCTCTCATGTCTATGAATTTTATATGTCGGTAATTTTCCGGATTCATTCTTTAATTCCGCATGTTCAATAAGCCTCGAACTTTCCACCAGCACAGCGAGAAATTCACTCATGAACATCAATAAGCATAATAAAAGAGGGACAAAAAAAAACACCATATACCTATAGCCGACCTACATGATACGAAGCAAGAAAAACAAACAAGAAAGAGAAGAACAAGGAAGAGAAGAGAAGAAAAAGAGAAGAGAAGAGAAGAAACAAGGAAGAGAAAGAAGCAGGATGCGAAGTCCCTCGCTGGAACCTTATTCGATTCTTTGTCCTTTGAAACACAGTGTCCCTTCCGGGGAAGCTAACTGCAATAACGCAGGGTCCAGACAATCGGATCGATCACAATCCCGGCCATGCAGGGCTCTTATTGGTACTGTCGCACCGGTCTCTGAACTCTTGCAGGAAGTAGGCGACCTCCTTCGGACGCAATATGTCTTACTATAGTCTTTTTTTTTTGATGTTCCATTCGAGAGCCAAATACGCACCCCACATTTCAGTCTGCTGTCACAGTGCTTACGAACTCTCATTTCTCCTCTGTGAGCTCACTGGCGCACTTTCCCTTTCTACAATGTTCACAAGCATGACATTCTTATATACGTGTATTTTCTAACCACACATTTGAAATTATAAAATTTTGTTCAAGAAACAGACATTTGGAAACGTTTCCTAGGCCATTGACCAGTGGTTCTCAAATAGGGGTCCATGGATTCACGGGGTCGGCGAGGGCATGTTTACGGGTCCGCGAAAGCCATTCTCAGAAAAAAAAAAAAAAAAAAACGAGTTTTTGGAGGCATACTGCGTTCCGTAACATCGGCCCTTCTGATTTTTGGTATGCTTCACCCTATAACAAAAGTGCGTTGCCGCAGAGCTCCAATGCGTTTTCCCTACTCCACGAGAGAGCTAAAATCTTCTGATGCAGTTTTCTACCACATAAGCACGCGAGCATACTTTCTCTATGCCTGCATATTTGAAGGGCAAACGTAGCTAGGAACAGGTTCAATGTGACTGGAGACTGCAGAACTTATTGACATGCTGTTGAGATCGAACTGGCGTGGCACTGTAGTTTGACCATTCTTGCCGGGGAAAAATAAACGGCACCTATTTCAAGCCACATGTGCTGAGTTATGACACCCCCCCCCTTTTTTTTTCTCTCACTGCAAGGGGTCCCTCAATACTACCAGCGGTCCACAAGGGGTCCCCAAAACATCCATGACTGAGAACCACTGCCATATACGGTACAAGGAATGCAGAATATCGACAAGGGCTCACACCACATGCACGTTGAACACACAGATACTTTATTTCAGAAGAATCACAGATAGGGCTAAAGGAAATGTCTCTCATACTTCTGATTTTCTGCTGTTTTTCCTACCCTCTATTATTACACATTCCCCGATACCTCTCTGTACCACACCAAGTGGGCATGCGTTCACGCAGAACAGCTACATAGCCCACCCATGACCAGCTGAAGGTCGTGCTGTCCAGTTCGCGCAGGCCTGATCGGCAGCAGTAGGAATGGCGGACCCTAGAGGCCGGGAAGTCCATCTGTGCACCGAACCACGAATTCCTCCCGATGGTGCATGCTGGAAGATAATTATAAATCCGTAGGTTTTACGCACCAAAACCACGACAGGATTGTAAGTCACGCTTTCGTTAAAGGTAAAAAAAATTCGACCATCTGGTTTTCCCTGACGTACACTCACCTCCCGCCTTCGTCGAAATGGGTGCGCCGCGGCCGGGATCAAACGCGCGTCCTTCGTATCAGCAGCCGAGCACCGTAACCACAGTGTCACTGTGGTGGACATGTTGGAAAAGAGTTATATGATCGTGGATGGCGTTCCTTTCTTCCGTTTAAAAGTGTTTAATCCGACAATCATCGTCATCATCTTCCAAAGACACTGTACGTGATACATAGTAAAATAGCTGACGTTTAATTAGGCACCGCAATTGCTGGGTAGGTCTGCCTCGCGCACACCCCGCCGATGTCTCTATCACTACACGATTTCGGTGGTTGCATTTCGATGGAGGCGAAATGCTAGAGGCCCGTGTACTGTGCGATTTCAGTGCAGGTTAAGGAGTCCCAGATTGTAGAAATTGTCGATGCTAAGTTTCTACATACTGGAACGCGGACGGAGAGGAACACGCAAACACACACAGCGCTGACCTTCAACTGTTTATTTTCATATGCACGTGACGCATGTATAGACAAACGCGAGCAGGTGCAAACAAAACAAGAAACGAAAGCCGGACCCAAACGCGCATGCTTTGCCGCCATCACAACCAGAGCCACCTACCTAGAGTGACGGATCCAGAAACCTATTTTCCTTATACAAGGATAGCATGCTGACACACGTATCATTCGTTCTATCTATTTCATATGCTTTAATAATTTCTCTTGTCAAACGATCTCTTGCCCTGTTGAGAATGATAGCTTTATCAAACATGGGAACGCAGCCACATCTTTGACAGTGAATAGCTAGATGTCCGGAAATAACTTTCGTTACTTTGTACTTATGTTCCCTTTGGCAGAAATTATCCGGAGCCCTCCACTACGTGATCTCTCGTAGCCTGAATCACTTTGCAAGGTTGAACCCCATAAACCAACCAGAAAGCAATTTTGCCCCCCCCCCCTCCTACCCGCTCATGCATTAATGTTTGAGAGACCACGGTGGGGCATTAATATGTAGGATATAATAAAAACGCCAAGTAACAAAGTATGCAGCGCACGTTAGACAGTCAGACGCCGGGCCCACCCTGCTTGTTCCCATTATATTAGAAAAGAGTGCTTCTATGTGCGTGCGTGCGTGCGTGCGTGCGTGCGTGCGTGTGTTCAACGTATCTGTATTAAAGTAGTTCGGCCAGAACGTCAGAAACCTCACTTTTGCCTCAGAAGCTATTTGTGCTCCCGTCTCCTACATTATTTAGTTTCATTTATCTCCAGCCAGCCGACCTACCCACACTAACTTACCTTCGTGATTTCGCCCTCCTCTTTCTCCTCCCCCTCCTTCTTTCGGAAACCTGGTGCATGATCGTAGTAAAGTTGATCTTGAGAACGAAATCACCCCTAATCATTCTCCCCCTACCGCTGCCCGCTAAACAACGAAATGCTGACACGTGCTGAGGCAGCCGGCGCGCGTGAATATGCTCGCTTGAAGACATCTTTCTTCAGAACTGCTGATTGCATTTAACCCTATGTTTGTTTTCCTTGGCACAGATTATTTCGCTGGAGGTTCTACCGGGGAACTGAGCTGATGAGGTTCAGGAATACAGCTGACGTCGAATATCCGTACAAATCAGCGATAATGAGGGCGACACAGATTTTCAGGAATCGGTGCTTCCGCCCAAGCTCTAATGCGGAAGCGCTGTTGCTTCTCAGTTCGTGGGATTTTTAGAGAAAATGTCCACATTGATTTTTTACACGTGGCTGCAGGGGTGAGCGTACAACACAAATCGAGACACTTGCGGTAGTACGTCGCTCATGATATTACCGCCATGATGCATTTACTTACTTGTATCTCCTAAGGAGTCATTTCATTAAGTATTTTTTCGACATTATTTATTAATTTTTTGGACATCATTTACTAACGATGTCATGTGATGACGTCATCATGTGACGTTACGTTACTTGGCGTCACTGTGACGTCTTAATGACGTCACGGTGACGCTAAAACGTGATCACGTCTTAATAACGTCATCACAAATCTATGACGTCTTAATGACGTCACAGATTTTGATCATCTGTGACGCCAAAACGACTTGATATGTCGACGTAATCACGTTATGATGATTTTAGGGGCGAAGCTCCTTAAGGCGGCACCCGTTCGTCCCTCGTAGTCGTAGTTGTACTGCGTAACAAGTCTTACGCTTTGACCTCCAAGGTGGTGCCGGTGGGAGATTTTTCCTGTGCGTTGTTGAACAATAAAAAATCCGCAGCGTGCGCGTTAACTAAAAGCCGAATTCTTCTGTCTCTCATTCCCCATTAGCAGCCATTGGCATGTTCCAGTAGGAAACGTTAGTAGAAGTAGAAGTGTAAGTGTTAGCTAAAAGCCGACTTCTTCTGTCTCTCATTCCCATTAGCAGCCATTGTTTACCTCCAAGGTAGTGCCTGGTGAGATTTCTCCTGTGCGTGATTAAACAATAAAAATTTTGTTCAAAACGCCGTTGATTGATGAAGTAAACCAACGAAAGACGCCAGATGTTTTGTAAAAGCAAAACGAAAGAACGCCAGATGTTTCTAAAGCAAAGAGAAAAGACGCCAGCTGCTTAACGAAAGACGCCACATGTTTTCTAAAGCAATGGTTTTCTAAACAATGAAAATTCACAGCGTACATGTAAAATTAAAGTGAGCTGCAAGTCGTCATAACTCATCGAACCTTTAGTATAAACGCGCCCGATCTCACGTCGGTGATGATGTGCTGGGCAGAATTCACGGAAGATTCACGGTTTACCGATGAACCTCCGCAGCTTCGCCCACTCATCATCATTCACTCCGTGGATATGCTGAGATTTTTTTTAGATCGCTCGTGTGGACGCCGCCGACGGGAGACGTCGACGCGCTACGCTGGTCAATTTTCGCCTTTGATGAGGCATCTAAGGCTTTCGCCCTAATAGTTCTTCAATTTCATAATGTCGCGATCACGGAAGCAGTCGTGAAAGTTGTTTCAGAATTGATCAGTGTAGATATTCCTCGATAAAATAGACGCGGACCATGGGACTTATTGAGAAAACACCATTTGTGACAAGGTTTCCTTGACTACTGGCGTTCGGACGCCACCCCTTGTCATGATGACGAGATAGTAGCTGTGAACCTATAGCCCATTACCGACAATATATCAAAGAGAGTCTTCAGTGCCAGCCAAGTTCTGCCGAATGAGAAGAAGCGAAGTACACACACGGATTTTTTTCTCGGCCCATATGAAGTGCACCCATAATGAAGGTAATCCTTGAGAAAGGAGCGCGCTTTTCAAATGCGAAGCATTTCTTAGAGGCCAAACACCCCTTCTATCTATCTATCTATCTATCTATCTATCTATCTATCTATCTATCTATCTATCTATCTATCTATCTATCTATCTATCTATCTATCTATCTATCTATCTATCTATCTATCTATCTATCTATCTATCTATCTATCTATCTATCTATCTATCTATCTATCTATCTATCTATCTATCTATCTATCTATCTATCCGCTTACTACTCGGTACTCTCAAGGCCGCCTCCTTTACTTGGTATATACCAAAACTGGCATACGAGGGTGTGTGTTTAGCAAGGGCTGACTTCTTACCTTGTTGGTCGCACATATCTTAAGTGTTTAGCGCAGACTTATCAAGAGGGCACAAAACGAAGCACACGCACACAGACACAGCTCCTGTCTGTCCCTCTTCGTCTTGTCCCGTGCTGATAAATCTGCGCCAACCATTAAGAGGGTTGAGTATATGACGAATATGACTGACAGGCCGTGACATGAATAACATGACATGAATGTCGTGTACGTCCTGAAATCCTTTCGCGCCATCACGTGTGGCACATACCCGCAAACTACAGGCCGTGGAATGCGTGTATGTGTCACAGGTGATTGATTCACTGTTTATGTCAACCGAAGAACGGCGAGAATAGACACTTCAAATAATGACGCCATAGCACTAAGGGAAACGCGTCAAAGAAAATGCCGTACCGGTGTCGGCTACACTTATGGGGAGCGAAAAATTCCGATGGACTAAAGTAATAAAAATCGCGATTCCAGCTGGAATCGAACCCAGGCTTCCTGCGCGGCAGTCAAGCACTCTACCACAGAGCCCCACACGTACTTGAAACTGCCTATGAAAAAGTTTCCATAAAACTAACGTCTTCTCTCTAACGTGAGTGCTGACGTTACGTCGGACCATAAGGTACCCTTTAGACGCCAATGTAGTGAACGTGCCTGTAAGCCCACAATCTGCACACTACTCAATTTGCACGAAAATATCGATCCAACTTGCAACGCTAGGCTAAGACAAAATAAATAAATAAATAAATAAATAAATAAATAAATAAATAAATAAATAAATAAATAAAAACTCACAAGGTCCCTTATGCATTTACTTAAGATGACTTGAATATGAAAGCCATCCTCTTCTTCTCAGTCGATGTGCTGATGCTGCCCCACCACCCACCGAAACATTTGCGCGTAAACCTTGGTTTTGCATTGCCTCTAAGATCACAGGAACCTCAAGTGGTTTTGCACTGCCTCCGTGACCTGCCCACTTTTCACCAAGCTACGATGTCATGTGATGACGGCATCACGTGCCGTCACGTTAAAATTTATGACGTCATGATTGCGTCACACATTTTGGCGATATATGACGTCATGATGACGTCACATGGTGACGTCATCCCGTGATGAACATTTTTTGCATCACTCGTCCCCGACGTCGCGGGACGCTGACGGTCAAATTTCGCGTTTGATGAGGAATTTAAGGCTTTCGCCTCAATAAATAAATAAATAAATAAATAAATAAATAAATAAATAAATAAATAAATAAATAAATAAATAAGGCGGCTTAGTCAGCTACTGATTGCCTGCTTCACATTACATCGTTTCCCACAAGGCGTGGGATCTGCCGGATTTGTTTATTGTTTGCTGAAAATGCTACTTTTTATGCGGAAAATATAAGCATGTTTGACCTCCGTCATTTCATCACTATATGGAAAACTTACACGTCCCCTGGTGCAGTGTAGCGAACTGAATATGTACGTTCTGCTTAGCCTATGTCTTCCGCATACCATTTATCTCGCGCTCTCGCTCTCCCTCCTAGATAAACGGCATGGCTACGTTACACTACTAAAGCTGAAAGAAGGGTGAGATACCTAGCGGCATTCACAACTAGGACTTCATCTATAGCCTTACTGTGAACATCACTTATCACGTCAAATCCACAGAAGCAAAAATTTCTCTTGCATCAATTACGGGACGCACTGCACGTGAAAAATAAAAGGCAATATCGCGGCTGATAACTAACCGAAAGCTCTATCTTTTTCTGCCGGTTTTCGATCCCACAGCAAGCGAAAGGAGTAGATCGACAATTCTAATAAGGGGAGGCGATCGCGTGTTCAATACCCGCGTTTTACAACAGTTTCGACTCATCGACAAGGCCTACTAACAAATTCGTATGACTGCACAACGTATCATTAGGCCACGTTCCCGTTTCATTTTATCCAGGTTTCCCTGTCATTTTATTCCCAGTATTCTTGTCGATGGAGGCGAAAATGCTAGAGGCCCGTGTGCTTAGACTTAAGTGCACGTTAAAGAATCCCAGGTGGTCGAAATTTTCGGAGCCCTCCACTACGGAGTCCTTCATAATCATATCGTACTTTTGGGACGTTAAACCCCAGATATTATTATATTATTTTTAGTATTCCACAAAAACGTTCTTTTGTGTAGTACCTGGGATAAAATGACTTTACACAAAGTATACATTTACGCATTAACAATCACACAGTTACGCACAACTCAGTATTGAACACATTACTGCACGAGCAGTGACTCGCTGAGGAGCGAAAAAGTGCACCATCAGACGCGATCGCCACGTTTTCACTTAAACTTGAGACGACAATCTAGGTTGGTTTACCTTTGTAACAAAAGTTCCGTTGCTCTTGTGAGCCTTCATTGGATTGCGTTCGTCGTCGTCCTGACACCCGATCGCCGGGCTTAGAACGAAACAGTTTACGTGCGCCGCATTCCTGACTGCTCCTCGAAGCCACCATTTGTCGCCTGAAGGGCTAGATGCGTGAAAACAAAGAAAAGCCGGAAGCTGTGCATATGCAGCGCACGTTCTCTAAACGATTCAGGCACGTTCCGGTTTTGCCAAACAAAACAGAAAAGAAAACAACATTTCTTGTTAAGGTGCTCGCCGCAGTGTGTCTGACATTGATCCTCGAAAGACCATTACCACACTATCCTATTCTCTCACTCTCTGTTTCCCTCTTCACCCTTCCGTCCTATTTCTCTCTCAGCGCCACGCGTCAGCACGAGCTCGCACTCATAGGGCTGGCGTAGAAAGGAGGTTGACTCTAAGTGAGGAGAGATCGCTCGCAGAATGACTGCGGCGTTCAAGGTAACAGCGGCGCACTTGAAATTGCACTCTTTGCACCTATATAGCCACACACTGGGGAATTGAAACGAGTGTTTCTTCCTTGTTGTTTTGTTTTCTTTCGTCTACTGAATAACTTACAACCACGGAAGGTTCCTTCGTGTGGTTGCAATATGGTCAAACCCACTGAAATAGCCTAGGGGCCGCGGGTGTTGAAAGAGAAACGCCTCCGCGGAGGGTCGCTATATTTCGCCAGCGGCGCCAACGCATGAATAACACATGTTAAGTGGCCTTACGCAAGAACTTATTCGGTGGTCCCTCACAATAATACGGCCACTTCTAGCGTGCGTTGGAATAAAGCAGTTGTGGAAAGTAGCGAGAGTAGGAAGATTGAGTTCTTTAAAGGTCTTGCTCACTGAGAATATGGGGAACAGTTCTAAATGGCTTCAGTGAAGTTAAAAAAAGACAGAATAAAGCCTTTAGTTCTGTGTTTTAAGGCTACATTTAATATTTATGGTTGCCAGGGCCGTAGCCAAGGGGGGGGGGGGGGTTGGGGGGGTTCAAACCCCTCCCCCCGCAATTTTTCAGTTTTGCTTGTGTATATATACACGCACACATACAAACGCAAGCACGAACATACATAAAGTATGGTTGAACCCCCACCCCCGAAAAAAATTTCTGGCTACGCCCCTGATAGTCGCTGTGAGTGCCGCCTACGAACCTACGGCAATGCGCCTGCACTTAATGATTCCAGTGAGGAAAATATGCAATGTACTTACGGCGCGGTTCACTTGCCTCTTCATCAAAACACATTTAGCGCAGTAAGGCAGCAGTGGTAACAGAAAGACAGCTTTCCACTAGGCATTTTGTCAAGCCCTTCATTCTGAATCTGCCCATTTTACATTAATTTATTCTTAAGCCTCTCTCTCTTCTTCGGTAATGGGTGCCTTTACTATTTCCCTCTCTCCACCTCTATCTCTCTACGCGTTAACTGTGCTTTATAATGAGAATAGTCGCGAAGCCATTAACAAGCAGCCAAAGAATGGCGTACTTATGCACAAGGGCTAAATGGTGTCGAGTTAGTGCAACGATACTTGGCGAACATCCCATGTAAGAAATAAGTATTCCAGTATCTCTCGTCGCAGACGCTTTCGGTAGAGCAAACACCACCTACTTGCAATCATATTTCCAGCTTATTCCTGCACATTGCAGCTGCCCACTGCACATTCTCAGTGAAGAAATAGCTACGTGCTTTCTTTTCCATGTGCTGCTTCGATGTGTACAAGATGAGCGCAACGCCAAAGAACCTGTTCGCGTATGCTGCGCCTTTTTATTCATGACTTTATAAATGTGCCTGTTATGTCGTGATTATGTTTACTCACGCGTAATATTTTGTTTTGTTTTGTTTATTGTATGATTACGGCGCTAACATGTTTTGTTAAAGCATCGGACGCGTTATCCGAAAGTTTCAGGTTCGGTCCCTGCCAGCGGCAAGTTTTCTTTTCATCCACTTTAATTTCTTCAGATTTGTATCATAATTACTGCGGATAACGTCCTCTATACATTCGTTGGCTTCATTTTCTATTGGTTTTCATTCAAGTTGTGTCTAACAAAGAAAAACGCGCTCCGGAATTCCCCTTATTTCATTCATTTACGCTACGGTGCTACACGAAACCCAAATTTTTAAAGCAAGTTATCAAGATGTACTTTTGAGCTAGTTGGTTCATATTCGCAGTAAAACAGCCCAGGCGAAAGCAAGAGACCAGACGTCTGTTTTTGCCGGCGCTGTTTTACTGTAAAGCAAGCTATGCATTCAGGTGTAGTTCCTAGGACCAAAGACGCGGCAAAGTTCACTTCTATTTCGAATAGAAGTGAACTTCCTTCCTCGATATTTTCCCCGCGGCACAAGAGAAAATTCCCGAGCACACGTGAAATCTATGCGCGGCTTGGGTTCAACGTCCTCCTGTAAGCTAGTTTCCTTGAAGTCCTGGAAAGTGTGAGACTGCTTTTCTTCTTGATAAGAGAAGTGCGAATGCAACGCCATACTCAGTGGCTACGGCGAGGGACGGAAAGCATGCAGCACGAGCAAAACTCTAGCTACCGGCGAGGCCGTGGTTAGTGATTGCACATCTGCCGCGCCGCTGAGCTGACTACGCCTTCAGTCTTACTCGTCGGTTTCTGAGTGTGTGCGCCCGCTTCGACTCGAACGTCTGAAAATCGGAGTCGACAGAGAACTTTCCAACTCGCCTGGAGCGACACCGGATATGATACATTTCATTTTTTTTTATGTTCAACATTTTTGTGTTTCTAAAAAGACGTTGTTGAGCCGTATATCTTTCAAGTGAATGGTAGCAAAGCGGATACTGGCCTCTGGTTATCCTCCCTGCTTTTCCTTTTCATCTCACCCTCTCACTTTCTCAGCAATGGGTTCTAATTTCTTAGTTGTTCACTAAAAGTTTAAGAAACGTTACAGTACTGAGCCGTTTCGGTTAATGCAACGTGGAAGCGTCCTTGCCGCGCAGTAGGCTTGCAAAAATCGATGATATCGGCACTCGTGAAAGGAAAAAAAGTGACTAAAAAGACGGCAAGAATAATTCTAACTTGCGACAGGGCTCTTCAACACCAGGCCGTCCAGAAGGCCCAAAAGATGGCTGACGAGCTCTGACTCCCAATCCCCACATGGCTGGCCCCCGTAAGGGTTGCCAAGACCCCTTCAGGACCTTTAATTAAGGTAATTTTCTCTCTCTCTCTCTTTCCTGGGTAAATAAACTTTTCAATCACCTGTGGCGCATGCCCGTACACCGCGGCCCGTGGTAAACAGGGATGTGCCACACGTGTCTGGAGGAAAGGGTTTGACGACATACGCGACACGATTTTCACGTTATTAATGTCATTACTCGACAATCGTATTTGTCATATCCTGTTACCCTCCCATGCCAATTTTGGTATACACCAAGTTATAGAGGCGATCATGAGATCACCCAGACGTAGGCTGCTAGATAGATTGATAGATGCGTAGATACAAACGCTCAAAGTGCAAAAGATTCGCTAAGAAATGCTTCGCATTTATTGTTGCTTCCACAGGACTATCTGAGAATTCCTAAGTAAAAGTAAGGCAGAAGTTGAGGGGAACATGGCAGCTTGAAGAGATTAGGTATCCTTGAACACGGAGTGTCGCTGCAGCCAACGTTTCAAAGAAGTGGCCTTGTCGGCAGCAACTGCCTATCTTAGTGCGTGTGGGTTTACACATTCACGCGCTAAGGTAGGCCGCTGCTGCCCTGAAAAAGACAAGACGACTTGACGAAACGTTGGCTGCAGCGACATCCCATGTTGAAGGATTTTTCATCAATTTCTAAGTAAAAAGATTGTGTCAGCTTTTATACGTCATCGGTCACAGTTTCTGCAAACCGCGCTAACTCAGCGCATCGTGCAGATGACGGCATAAGTAGAATGACATGGCAGCGGTGGTTCGAATGGATTCCGCTAAATGCTACTGGCCAGTCCCAAATCTCGTAGGTCGTTGCATGATCAAGTTCAAAAGTGAGATAAAATGTTGTGTTGTAGTGAAATCACACGCATAATGCTTCGTTGCGCATTTCTGACAGCTGACGCGAAAACTCATGGGCAGCGTCAAGTGTCATCCCTCCATAAAGACTGTCCGCATACAAGCTGACGAAATAAAATTATAGGCAGGAAAGTTCACATTTCCAGGTGTGTCCCTGACTGAGCCTTTTACCTATGAATTAGTTTCCCAAGCCATTTGCATAGTGAAACAAATGTTACGCAAGTACACGGAAACACGACGTCAGCAATAGAAGTTCAATCAGAACGAAAAGGCGGCTTTTATGAATTTTCTTGAAAGAAATAGCCACAAGAACTTCAATATGCTAAATGCAAATAACGCTTACAATATCAGCAGTCTATTTGCATCGGGGACCTGGGGAGTGGCACAACAAACGTAGCAACGCAGTCTCAAGAGAAAACGCCGAGTCATATCGAATAGAAAGAACAAAAAGCAGAAAGGACGGTGTGTTTCCGGTGTAATATGGCGTGTAGGAGTGAAAGTGAATGTGGAGCCCGAAAACAAAGTGGAAGTAGAGAGCAAGGAAACTTCTCGTGGAGGGAGTGGGTGAAACAGTCTACCGCGCACAGAAAAAAAAATAAAACAAGTGCTCGCAATAAGAATAACCACGACCGTGTTGGTGCCGAACAATGTAGCACGAAACCCGTGCTATAGCAGAAAGTGCAATGTCGCGACAATACAGAAACACACACGCGCACAGAAAAGCAATCTCCTTCGTTCACTTCGGGGTGTGGGACTGGAGGACCAGAGGCGAAGTTTCCTTACTTCGTCCCTAACAGCTATTGCGATAAGATAAAGAAAAATAACAAAGGAAAATGCCTGGAAGGTTTGGCTTTGGGGACGCGCTGTCGCGCTCGCTCGTCTGGTTATTTACTCTCTCTGACCCTGGGGGTCTATTGATCCAGCACCTGCTAACGATAGCTAAAATGTAGCGTAGTATTGGCTAGTTTGCTCCCTCTTCTTGTGAGGCAGCACGTGCGAAAAAGTGAACGTTAGGATTTTGTGCTATACTCTCTTCACACGATGGCCCGCTAAAAATACCTTCAGTTGGTGCGGTATGTGCATTGGGAATTTAGTTTTCCGAAAAGTTTAGCGCTTACATTTCAATGACATTTCACGATGTTCTGTCGTGTCAGGTAGAATGACTAGGTCTATCAGGAACGTAATTAATGCTGCAGATGGACAAGTGCACGCAAGAAAACATGATAATATGGAAGTCATAAATTATGGGTAGTGGGATGGCGATAACTATATCAAGATGTTAAGTAACGTGCAGGAAACAAAAATGTGAAGGAAAGCCAGTGCTGACGAGAAACCTGTACCACATATAAAACATCGTTTTCCTGTTAAGTAACTCGAGAATAGGCGAGATTACAACCGTTTTGTTAATTATCGCCTCTTGAGACGTCTAAAGGAAATAGAAATCATAAGTAATCTACACTGTACTCTATAATGTAATACTATAAGTATTTAATGATTTTGCGAGATGTTTTCAAATATTGTAATAATTGGAACGCGAACTGTAAAAAAAAATTCGGCAGGTCCCACGCATTGTGGCAATCGGTTTCATGCGAAGCAGTCAGCGAGTAGCTGTCTATGCTGCATTTTTTTGGCTTTAAGTCACGCGTTACGAGGTAGGTCGACGTGTTTTTGTGACGGGAGTAGTGTGCACACCGTGTGCCTGCCAAGCACGCCGACTACACTGACGTTTAAAGGGTAACTTTTGGTCTGACGTAACGTCAGCACTCATGTTAGAGCAAACACGTCAGCCTTATTGGAACTAAGCGTCTGCTACGGTGCGATTCACGTTTCGCGTGTGATGGTGTCAATGTCATACGTAGCATTTGTTAGCGTAATGCTTCGGGCCAGAGCAACGCTTGAATGTAGCTTACTGATAATAGGAGTACATATTGAATGTTTATTTGACTGTTAATGAGTGGCGCCCGCAGTGGAACCAAAATTGACGTTCAGTTGACATGACGTCTGCATCGTAGGAGTACATTAAAATCAAAATTTAAGTTAAGCCGTCATGACATCTGTATCATAGGAGTACATAAAGTAATGTTTATTACCTTGTTATAAAATTATATAGCCAGCACTAGAACCACAAGTGACATTGCACCGACATGATTTTTCCGAATAGCGTCTTTTCCCAAAGCAGTTTTAAGACCTGGATTATAATTGATTGCCACTCAGAATGTCTTGGTTCGACTGCTGTTGTGATCCTCATTTTTTTCTTTGCATTCGCTGGGTCAACACGGCTGATGCCGCATTTTTTTGACGTTCTCCCGTTCAAATTACCAATGTATGTTCTCGCCTTTCCCGGGTAGATATAAACTGTGAATCACCTGTGGCACATACACGCATACCGCGGCCCGTGGTATTGGGGTATTTGGGTATTGGGTATTGGGGTATGTACCATACGGGACTAGAGGAAAGGGTTTCATGACGTACACACCAGGATTTTCGTGTTTTTCATGTCACGACCAAACAGTCATGTTGATCATACCCTTATACCCTTCCAGGCCAATTTTCGTCAATACCAATTTAGGAAGGTGACCACGAGAGCACCCAAAAGTGCCTTTGGTTCGCTTATGCTTCGCATTTAAAAATAAACTTAATCCTCCTCCAATGCAGTAACTGATGTGCTTTAAAGAAAAGAAAGTCAGTTTTGCCGCAAGGGCGAAGGAATGAATGCGATAGCAAGAAAGTGGAATGCCACACGAGGAACGACAAGCAACTCGATACTTGCAGCACGCCTCTGAAGCACAAAGAATTGGACATGACGGCGGGGGCATGAAGGGGACATGATGTCGACGGCGACGGCAAGAATCCGCTGAGAGAGTCCATACAGTTGCTATCGCAATAAAATTGATTATACTTTAAGCCTTATAGGCGGACCTCAATAACTGTGTAAGTATCTTTCTGACTTAAATTGGGTTGACTCTGCAACCCGGGGTTCAATAAGCATAATATATTAGAGAACTTGCTTTCACTAATGCGAACAATACCTGATAGTCGTACGCAACATTGAGTACAGGCTTTAGACATAGTGACTTTCTCATGAAAACACCATGCGTACGGAGATGATAGCGCAGTAACAAAAATACTACAATTACAATGATGTAACATCAGAATAAAAAAATGCGTACGTTCTATTTATTCCTAACTGAAGAATGATTGGCGCGTACTTACTGTTCCAATATTCTATCGCTGCTTGCGGGCGTACGCTTTCAAAGATCGGCTTTTTAAACTGTCGGTATAGGTTTCAAGGCCACACATATTCCCCGCGCGCCAACAGTGCAGCAGAGAAAACATCAAAAGAAACGAAAACTAAGCAAATACCTTTTCTGTGTTTGATTAGCAACCAGATGTCTTCTAAGCAAAAGAGAAAACTTAAAGAAGGCCAACACGCAAAGTTTAGAAATAAAGGTGAAAAAATATTAACAAATATTTTGTATAAACCTTTTCTTTATCGTTAACCATGAAATGTAAATCTAGATCCATCCCTTCAGTAAGCACATTTCCATTTTCGTCACGCTCTATCTGTTGAATACAATGTTGGGGATTTTGCTACGGAGCCTCAATTTCGGCGCCAAGCTCGCGGAGTCCCGCTTACGCACCGCTGCAGTCGTCTTTTCTCCTATTTCCAAAAAAAGGGAGAGAGATTGCGTTGTCGTCATTTCGCACGGGGATAACTCGGCTCGGCTGGAGGAAAAAACGAGCTACAGCTGGCACCCAGAACGTTTCCTTTCCTCTCGAAAACGTTTCATTTTTTTTCTCGGTACCGTTTTCTAAGCCCCACATGTTACTTGTGCGTTATTTCTGCATCCGTTTTGAAAGCACTTCTAGTTTTCAGTTTCTATTCCTTCGAGGTACAGGTTGCCATGCGTGAATGCCAGATCCCTTATAGCCCAATCGAAAAATTGCACAAGCATGAAAGGGTGGCACGAGAAAAAAACAGAAAGTAATATGTTGACTTTGGTTTCGGCGCTTTTTTAATTTTAACATTTCCCTCTAAGTGGAATTCTCACTGCTCAAATAAGCTGTTCGCAATTTGTGACATATAGAATGGGTCGACCGAATTTCGGAGCGTATTTGCATCAAATTTTTTTCATAAGTTCGACCTTCACGCAAGTTCAGTTACTTCGTGCGACTGGGAATCGTGACCTAATCACTACAGTGGGTAAAACTATGGAGTGCTAGCATTTACTTCTGTCACATCCAATTCATAGGATGCAAACATAAAATTTTTTTATTATAGTCTTTGGTAGGATGAAAAAAAAAACTAATATTGATATCACTTTAAATGAAGGAGGAAAAGAAAAACAAAAGAACAAAGTAATGTTTCTGCCTTAGGAAATTATGCGTAGTAAGCATGGTCATTGTGGAGACATTAAGAAGAGTAAGGACTCAAGCTTAATGTACCTGAGAATAGCCGTGCCACTCATGCTATGCGCCAGATTTGCAGACAAATAAAACGAAAGCGATATTACGAATCTGCTTCAAAAATGAATACTATTCAAAAGTGAGAATTGAATACTATTCAAAAATTGAAGAATACTTCAAAAGTGAAACGCGCGAGCGAAGATTCGACGAAGAGGAGAACGAGGCTGGACTGGCTCGCGAGCGACGCCGTTGACTCTTGGCCGAGCTACACCTCTGCATTTTCCCATCTTGTAAATAAAGGCTTTCCATCGTCACAATTGTGGTGGAAGGTGCGGGGTAAGCCAGCTACTACCAAGTGATACCGGAGAGACACCATCCCCTAACGACGGAACCGCAGCAATACGAGCTTCGCCGCAGCCGTTGACTAGCGGGCTTGGCACCGCTACCTCAAGAAATGAGCTCTGACGGAGACAACCAGGAACCATCCGCAAGGACGTCGCCCTACCACTACAGGGAGCCGCGGACCTTCACAGGGAAACCCGGCGATGACGTGGACGAATGGCTAAGCCACTATCAGCGGGTGAGCCGATCGAATGGTTGGAATGCGGCTAGCCAGCTGTCTCACGTGGGGCTCTTCCTAGATTTCACGGCGCTGGTCTGGTTTGAGAACCACGAAGACACTTTGACAGCCTGGGACCACTTTGTAGAGGAGATTAAGAAATGCTTTGGAGACCCAGCAACGAAGAAGAAACGCGCCGAGCAGACGTTGTCGCAGAGGGCTCAAGTCACCGGTGAGACATGCAGAACCTACATTGAAGAGATCCTGAAGTTGTGCAAGTCGGTGGATGCCCACATGACGGAAGAAGACAAAGTGGGCCATATACTCAAGGGCTTCGCCGATGACGTCTACCACTTCCTCATTGGCAAGGAGAGCCTGGAATGTGTGGCCGACGTGATTAACCACTGCCGAACCTTCGAGGCCCTTAAAACTCGTCGCATCACATCGAAGTTCGGACGTCTGGCCAACGTCACGACTGTTGCCACCGTCGATGTCTGCCAAAATTCCCTGCCTGCCGACCTTTCCTCCACCATTCGTCAGATTGTACGGGAGGAACTGCGTCGTCATGTCTCTGCTCCTATGCAAGCTGGAGACCCGCAAAGTAGTGCACCGTCCGCAAGCATCAGTGCTGCGAGTTTCGATGAGCGCAGCTACTCCAACCGCAGTCCACGGCTGAGGGCTCCGCCACCAATGCCTACTTACGTCGAATCGTCTTATGCGCCCCGCAGCAGTTATAGCTACGACAGCCAACCACCTTCGTTTGTGTCCGAGTGGCAACAGTTCCCTGGGTATCCTCATCACGCCGCAGCATTCAGTGTGCCTCGGGAACGCCCCGTGTGCTACCAGTGCGGCGTTCGCGGACATATCGCCCGGTTTTGCCTATCGCGACTTCGCCCACGCACGGCGTTTTCTGACCGACCAGCGATGCTTCCACGGCAAAGCCAACAGCCGGATTACACCTACTGGCCTTCGGATTCAACTGCCCAGAAGCACGGGTACCGGCCGAACATCGGCAGCGACTCGCCTGCCTCTGCGAGGAGCTTGACTCCACCTACTACGCGCCAGCGACGGTCACCATCCCCCCGACCCCGGCCGCGGCTTTCATCTCCGCCACCGGGAAACTAGCCGGCGCGGCCGATGGAGGCGTGGTCGCTGGACGTAACCGCTTTGCACACAAGTATGCCTCCTTAGTTTCAATGCTTCATACAAGGTTCACGTACTCATTGACAATATTCCCACGATGGCTCGGTAGACACCGGTGCAACTGTTTCTGTAATTAGTTTAGTTTTCAAGGAAAGACTTGGCCGCAAGGTTATGTTTTATTGGGATAAATCTGCTACCTTTCGAGCAGTGAGCGGCACGGCTTTGTGTCCAGTAGGTGTGTGCACTGTGTCAGTCTGTGTTGCTGGCAAGGCGTTCAAGGCAGAATTCGCAGTGCTCGCTCATTCCACGCATGACGTTATTCTTGGAATTGACTTCTTGCAAGAGTGCCGTGCGACTGTGGACTGCGGGGCAGGCGAGGTTCTTTTGTCTGCCCTCGCCCAGCAGCCTCAGCGTAGCAGAGAAGACAACCTCGTTGTAGTTAAAGACGCTATTCTAACGGCATGGTCTACGGCCAGCGTGCTCGTTGCTGCTTCGAATGCCGACTCGAGTTTCAGTTCTCCTGACATTGCGATTGAGCCGTTGCCTTTACCTTGCGTGAAGAAAAACGTCTTTCTGACGCGCTGCGTTGTGTCTCTTACAGAGGGAAAAGCTAAATTATGGATAGTGAACTGCTCGTCTGAGTCTGTTGTACTACCAGAGGGAATGCGCCTTGCCATGTTTGAAAGGCAGTGCAGTATCTGCATAGGAGCTCTCAGCAGTGCGGCAAATTCAGACTATGCTGATGTCTCCGGCACGGAAAAAGAATTTTATAAAATGGTTAGGAAGTCTATTCCCTCGCATAAGCGCAAAGTGTTGGTTACACTGCTGGCCAGGCACGCTAAAGTATTTGATTTTGCACAGAAGTCGCATAGACCTGAGGCGCCCAGCACACGCACTCGTCACAAGATCGACACCGGATCTGCGCACCCCCTCCGACAGAAGCCTTATCGAGTTTCTGCGTCAGAGCGCAAGGTAATTTCACAGCAAGTTAGCGAGATGCTAACCTCCGGCGTAATCCAAGAATCGTCAAGTCCCTGGGCCGCGCCTGTTATCTTGGTCAAGAAAAAAGATGGGTCCTGGAGGTTCTGCGTTGAGTACCGACGTCTCAACTCTATAACCAAGAAGGACGTGTACCCGCTTCCACGCATCGATGATGTCATCGACTGCCTGCATTCAGCGTCCTATTTTTCATCGGTGGACTTGCGATCCGGGTATTGGCAGATTCCCATGGATCCGGATGACAAAGAAAAGACGGCTTTTGTTACACCCGACGGTCTGTTTGCATTTAACGTTATGCCATTCGGCTTGTGTAATGCCCCCGCCACATTTGAAAGATATATGGACACCGTTTTGCGGGGCCTCAAATGGGAAATCTGCCTGTGTTACCTGGATGAGTGTGGTGATTTTTGGCCGAACATTTGAAGAACATAATCATCGCCTTGACCTCGTTCTAACCTGTCTGGAGGAAGCTGCGCTTACACTGAACTCAAAAAAATGTCGCTTTGGAGAACGTGAAACCTTGGTTCTGGGACACCTGGTGGATAAAAATGGCGTGAGACCGGACCCGCAGAAAGTCGCCGCTGTCAGCAACTTCAAGCAGCCGCAGTCCCTCAGGGAGCTGCGAAGCTTCCTGGGCTTGTGTTCTTACTTTCGCCGCTTTGTCCCGAATTTCGCTGATAAAGCACAACCACTGACTGACTTGCTGCAAAAGGACGTCCCTTTCCACTGGACACCGGATTGCGAAGCAGCCTTTCAGCAGCTTCGGTTCATACTGACTTCAGGACCGGTACTACGCCATTTCGATCCTTCTGCTGAAGCGGAAATTCACACAGATGCCAGTGTAATCGGCCTTGGTGCTGTGCTCGTTCAACGCCATGACAATGCTGAACACGTGGTAGCTTATGCGAGTCGTTCGTTGAGCAAGGCAGAGCGAAATTACACAGTCACAGAACAGGAGTGCCTCGCCGTCGTTTTCGCCGTGCACAAGTTTCGCCCATACATCTACGGCCGTCGCTTCTCGGTAATCACCGACCATCATTCTCTATGCTGGTTGGTAGGCCTCCGAGACCCATCTGGACGACTGGCGCGATGGGCTTTGCGCTTACAGGAGTTCGACTTCACTGTACGCTACAAGAGCGGTAACCGGCACGCAGACGCCGACTGCCTATCGCGCCTTGCTCTACCGACGACTGAGTGCGACGCTGACAACTTCGACCAGTATATCGACGCTATTACCTCCGATTTCCCTGACCTCGCGACTTTCCGGACAGCCCAACACGAGGACCGCACTAGATTCTCTGTTCGCCTCCGCGAATGAACACGCAAACCCAAGCTGTTTCGTGGCTCATGAAGGCGTCCTTTACAAGAAGAATTATTCCGGACAAGGCGCCCGTCTGCTTCTAGTTGTTCCACGCACTTTACGGGCTCGCGTCTTTCAGTCCTTACTCGGCGACGCAACTTGCGGCCACATGGGCTTCGCCAGAACGCTTCAACGAATCCAGCAAAGGTTCTATTGGCCCAAGATGCGACACGACACGGAAAAATACGTTGCTGGATGCGAACAATGCCAATGACACAAGCGTCCCACGGCTACACCGCCAGGACTTCTCCATCCTGTGCCGCCTCCTAACTCTCCCTTCGAGACAGTTGGTGTCGATCTTCTCGGTCCGTTTCCACGATCGAGCAGTAACAATCGATGGATCGTCGTCTGTGTTGACCACCTGACGCGCTACGCAGAAACTGCTGCAATACCTGCTGCAATGGCCATGCACGTGTCGCAGTTTATCCTTAGCTTTATAATTCTCCGCCATGGTCCTCCACGCGTTGTCATTAGCGACCGCGGACGACAGTTCGTTGCCGACGTCGTTGAAGAGATCCTGCGTCTGTCTGCCTGCCATTTCCGCCATGCCACACCATATCACCCACAGAACAATGGCCTCGTAGAGCGCACAAACCGGACTCTCACGAACATGCTGTCTATTTATGTCGATTCCAAGCACAAAAACTGGGACGAAGTGCTACCTTAAATCACATACGCGTACAATACCGCGAAGCGTGAGAACACAGGTTACTCTCCATTTTACCTGTTGTACGCTCGTTCCCCACGATGTTGTCTCGACACTATACTACCTTTCACGCTAGACGTGGAAACCTTGGTAGCCGAGACGCTCTGCCGCCCAGAAGAAGCCCGTCGCATCGCACGCCTTCGAACTTTGGCATCCCAACAGCGTTCCAAGAAACGTTACGACGCCTGCCATCGCTTCGGATCTTATACTAAGGACGACCTTGTGTGGTTATGGACACCAGTCCGCAAACGTGGTTTGTTCCAGAAGTTCTTGGCCCACTATTCAGGTCCATTCGTCATTCTTGACCGCCTCAGCGACGTCACGTACGTAATCTCAAGCGTCACAAGCAATGGTCACCGCTCTAGCAAAACACAGCTGGCACACGTTGCGCGCCTTAAACCGTGCTACCATCAACCATCTGAGTGACTCGCCCAGAGGGCATCGTCTGCGAACCGGGAATGAAACGCGCCAGCGAAGATTCGACGAAGAGGAGAACGAGGCTGGACTGGCTCGCGAGCGACGCCGTTCACTCTTGGCCGAGCTACACCTCTGCATTTTCCCATCTTGTAAATAAACGCTTTCCATCGTCACACTATTAAATAAGCAGAAGCATTCACTAAAAAGCACAATTTTTTCCCTCTTCCTTGTTCTTCAAGCCACAGGTAAGTTGTAAATAAATAAATAAATAATAAATAAATTAATAAATAAATAAATAAATAAATAAATAAATAAAAGTTATGTGCGCCTGCACATAGCTGAGTATCGCGCATGAATTATAAAAACAGCGCAGCAACACGAGTACATAATAAAAGAAGCAACAGGATGGGCGCTGACTCGCAACTGAGAAGTTTATTCGAAAAAACAGATACTTAAGTACAGAAAGACACGTCACACTGACAACCGAAAACTATAGTTAAGCCAAACTAGAGCATGTATATGCGACATGGACGCCGCCAACATGCACCGCCAACAATGAATGCAAACCAACTTACCCAAATTTCCGGTCTCTTAAATCGCGCATGAAATTTGGGTTTAAAAAAATCCAACAGATTCCACCCATTGTGGGGATCACTCTCGTGCGAAGCAGTCAACGATCAACCTCATATGCCGCATTTTTTTTTGCTTTGAGCCACGCGTTATAAGGTGGATGAACGTCTCTGTGAAAATTGAGTAGTTGTGCACAAATCGTGGGCTTGCGAAGTACGACGACTACAGTGGCATGTAAAGGGCAACTCATAGTCCGACGTAACATCACGGCACTCACGTTAGAGCATAGAAGTCAGTTTTATCGAAACGTGGTGCACGCTACGGTGCGATGATGTGGATATCTTAAGCAGTGGACGGTGGCACATTCGAGCACCACTTGACTGTAGCTTGCGGAGTCGTAGGAGTACATGTGTAATTTTTAATACATTCTTAAAAGAGCGGGTAGCTAACACTAAAACCACAATGGTCGTTGCGGTGTTGCTATCTGCTGCGACGCCAAATGCTGCAATCACTGGTGTGGCTCTGTGTTAGAATACTTGACTCTCTCTCTTGACTGCCACGCAGAATGCCTGGGTTCGATTCCGGCTCGCATGTTGCTGACTGCTGCAACCACAATTGCTGCGATCACTGGCGTGGCTACTTGACTGCCATGCAGAATGCCTGGGTTCAATTCCGTCTCGAGGGGTGATTTTTATTCTTTGCTTCCATCGCGACATGTTACCGATCCACGCCGCCGCCGGCACCGCATTTTCCTCGATATGGATCCCTTGACGCTACCACGTTAAGATTCCCCAAATCACTGCGGATGCCTCACCTGTGGCACACACCCGCATACCATGGGTATGTACCATACGTGACTAATAGAAAGGGTTTCATGACGTATGCAGCATACATGTTAGGTTACTGATTTCATGACCTCTCAGTCATGTTCAGGGTCGACCACATCTAAGCTGAACACCTCATTAGTATTCAAACCGGTAAAACAAGAACATTTCTTATACTTCACGGGTGCAATGCCCGTTGTAGAACGTCTAATCATGGTGTCGACAAACACAGTAATTATTTTCCGAAATATGTATTAAACAACAGCTTCAATGAGGTCTTGAATACTAATGAGGTGTTCAGCTTAGATGTGGTCGACCCTGTTCGTCATAAAGTCATTTCCTCCTATGCCAATTTTTGTATGTACGAAGTTAAGGAGGCGACCACGAGAGCGCCAAGGCGTAGGCGCCTTGACAGATAGGCAGAGAGATAGAAGCGGTCCAAGTACATTTGGTTAGCTAAGAAATGCTTCGCATTTAAAAATGCGCATATCGTAAATATTTTCAAACCGCATAATATCCTCACACACTTCCATCTTTTGGCACACCAACACCAAGCGAATGATACCTATTTACAATAAATATCCAGTTACTGCCCTTTCTTTCGTTCATGTCACGGGGAATTGAAATGGGATTAGGATATAGTAAGCATTTTATACAACGCATTGAAACATATTGACGAAGTGATTTATTGACTCACATTGATGCCTAGTGAAAACAAAGACTTCATACATTCCTGTCATACGATATCCCAGTACCAAACACAAAAAAGGAAAAAAAATTCTAGGTTTGCTACCTGAACATTTACTACATTTTCTAAAAATGCGCACTTCGTCAGTTATTCATTATTCTTTTGAAAACAAGCATATAACATGTTTGAGTCCTTCAAGCTGCACATACTCCGTCGCTATAAATATCTGCAGAGTTTCCGAAAGCGTCTCTCAGTTTTCGTAATCAATATGAACACCGTTATGCTCAAGCTCTACAATCTATAAAACTGGTGATTCTGGATCTAAGGAGGCCAGTATTATGGAGACGACAATTTATTAGGTCGAGCAGATATGTTAGAATACTTGACTCTGAGAACTGAATGCGTAATTGTGATTTTTTTTCTTTTTTCTCTTTCTCTTTCGGTTACGTAGCACACTCATACGCACTTATGAAACTTGAACTACCGAAGCACGCACTCCGACGAGGTGCTTACGCGCACTGGATAATTATCACTATTCATGTCATGTACTTCGACTGAAATAAATATTCGAAATTGAGGTGGAGCACGACAACGAGTATTTGATTAACTTTGCCATAGTGCCACAGTGCCATGAGATAATGGCTCACATTCGTTTTCTTTTAGGCACACCAAGTACACGAGGAGCCGGGACAAATGCATTTATAAGTACTGCTATCCCTGCGGTTACAATAAAATCCAGGATGCAG
The DNA here is from genome assembly GCF_013339695.2 of Rhipicephalus sanguineus. Classification (NCBI taxonomy): domain Eukaryota; kingdom Metazoa; phylum Arthropoda; class Arachnida; order Ixodida; family Ixodidae; genus Rhipicephalus; species Rhipicephalus sanguineus. The sequence continues at coordinate 100,015,713 of NC_051180.1, read as the reverse complement.
TACACATCTTTCAAGCGAACATATAAACTCATGAATCCATTGGGAATTTCATCGATTATAAGGCGACTTATATGTATTGGATGCGCCCATTGGGGATATGAAGAGGGTTTTCTACGAATCGATAGAGCAAGAGGCATTCTTGTTTATTGATCTCAGGGCGTCTCTGTTTTTGCGGCTTTCTTTTACGTTTGAATCCCTGAGCAATATAATACCGCGAATTCGAAGCTATTTCGAAGATTGGAGCTGCAGTGTTGCAAAAAGGTGTTTGTTCCTATTGTTGCTTGCGCTGCACATTCGTTTGTATCCGGCATATATGCGTTCCGGTAGAAATATGTAGGCAAGAGAGCGAACGCATGAAAGTACGAGGGTGAAGCTGCGATGTACAAAGATTTTTTTTTCTCTCTGTTTCTCTCACTCTTATGGCTTAAGTGTGACGGTATCTTCTTTAAAAGTTAACTCAGTTTGCTCGACCTATAGAGCAATTTTGCTACGCCTAGAATCGTTTACTTTATCAGCCCTGCTGGTATTCGGTTTGCTTGCATTACGAATAAAGACGCAGTATGGGAGCGGGAACAGAAAATTTTATCCGGTAAGGTTGACTAACTAAGCTTTTTGGTACGGTATCTTCTCCATTGTCATAGCGCAGGCAAAGACAATGAATGACACATACAAAGGAGGAACAATTGGCAGCACGTAGCGCGATGTGTGTTGTCGAACGTTCCATTTTTTGTGTGTGTCGTTGTTTTAGCCTACGATGCAATAAAGTAAGAAATTTCCGCACCATAATTCGTTTAGATGTTTTATCTGCGCAGATAAGTTGGGCGAAATCCAAGGAGGTTTGGCGAAATCACACGAATATATTATGTCGAGAGACAGGGAGAGGACAGGTGCGTACTCCTTGTCTTTTTTTTTCTTCGTTTTTTGCCGTGACCCGTTTCCTTTGAAAAAGAAATTATATTTTGTCAAGCGAAGGAAATTTTGCTGACACTACAGAGCATCCTTACTGCTATCCCTGCTTCTATAGGTCTTATTAAATCATGAAGCTTCTGTTGGTGTTGTATGTTTGTAATTGTGAAAAAGGAAACATAGAAAACATTGTCATATACTGTTGTTATTTGAACGATAAAAGATAAACATTTTGTTGCGCATTCGACTGATATGACCAAGGGAAAACGGTATCGGGAATGTGACGTCGACCGTCGTCTACTCTGTAGGCTACGAGAACTACTCTGATTTCTGAAGGCAATGGAGCTCTGCGACCGTTTGTTATTATGCAAGGAACGCTGTTATTGTGGACGCATCACTTCTCCCTTTTCTTGTTCCATTTCTTATTCTGTTTTCTTTTTTGCCTCCGCTACCCCAGTGTTGGGTAATTGAGGGCAACCTGGTTAACGTTCCAGCCTTTCCTTTGCCTTCTTTCGCCTTCTCTCCCTTACCCAGTAACATGATAAAACGTGCAGGCCATCTCATATGAACGTTAACCGAATGATTCAAAATCATAAATGTACCTATCACTTGTGTGGACAAACAGTTCTTTTACTGGCCCGCGTAAATCACCTAGAAGGACAGAAAGACCTGCTTCGTTTTCTCCGAATGAGCAGCTCTAAAAAATAGTAATAATATATGGGGTTTTACGTGCAGCAAAAACCATGATATGCTTGTGAGGCACGCCGTAGTGGAAAGATCAGGAAATTTCGACCACCTGGTGCTTTTTAACGTGCACTGACATCGCATAGTACACGGGTATCTAGCATTTCGCCTCCATCAAAATGCGACCGTGCGACCGCCCCGGTCGGCATCGAACTCGTGACTTTCAGGTCATGAACTGAGCACTGTACCTACTGGTACCACCGATGGAGACAACGCTAAAAAATACCTTGAAGCTTCCACTAAGTCGCGCAAGGCTTAAACAGCGAAGCTGGACGATTCTGAAGAAGTCTAATGTGGTTGCTTCTAGGTCCTTACTAGGCTTTCGCTAGCTGATGCTAGGTCGCTTATAGACTGCTTCTCAGCGCAGAAAGGTTCGAGTTAAAACACTGTCAGTCACAGACACGGCACGTATTTCCAAACTCCAAAGACTGGCGCTGATACCGAGCGTTCCCACCTCCCATAGATCTACGGGCACGTCGTTGTTCGTGTAGGGCTTCCATCGCTTCGGGTCTTCTCGCAGCCGCCGTTGCCTTTGTCGTTTCTAGTATTCTCTCATGTACGTACGGCTGAAGCGCTCCGTACAGATGCTTCAGCGAAGCTGAAACGTTTGGCCATGGTGTTTATCGCTGGGTTAATCACGGCGGTTTATTAAAGCCTTTCTCATTTACTCGTTACGTCTGTCTAGTAATCTTTGGTATTTGCCGCCCGTCTGTTGCCTTCTTCATTTTTTAGTGGACCAGTGCTGAATAGTGGGATTTGGCCAATTTCTGTGGCACATACCAGTTCATGATGATGATAGCTTTTTGCACACATGTTATAGCACGAAAGTTCATATGGCACGGTATAAACAGCTTCGCTCATAAAAATGGCGCTTGCTAACTTAAACAATACCACTAAATAGATTTTTGAAAGCTTCTTCGAATGTAAGATGGCTTAAAAGAGAAACAAATATGGGACGTAGTAGCTGCATGAAATAATTGTCACAAAAACCACTCACAATTTTACTGATTCACTTATTGTCCTTAGGTTTACGACATGCGCCTTTCTCACGACAGTTGCCCTTTTTTGTATAAGAACATGGGAGCGCCGATTCATTTTCTCTACTAGAGGTGTGCACTCAATATCAAGCACACTAATGAAGCGAGCGTTGTATTTTCTAACCTATATAAACAAATTTTCTCGCCGCATTAAAAAAAATGTTCCAGTGGCTTCGCTCGGCTATGCGAGGATAACGTAGCGTAAGCAAAGGTTCAGCTAATTATTCTTAGCTTTCCTGATTGTCTAGGATTAGCTTAATTATCATGCTTATTGCTCCTTCAATCACACACACACGGTATACGTATTATGTGGCACATGTATATTTATTTTGCCAGGCAACTACTTCGGGATCTGATGAGTTGAGCTTCTCCGCTCTTCTGCGCCGTTGAGCAGCATTTGCGCTCTCCTTCTCCTTGCCTATACGAAACTGGCAAACGCCAGTCAGAGACGCTATCAAGCGGCTCCAGCGCAGTGTCAGATGGCGACTGCACAGCAAAGGCGAATAGCCGTGCGCGCTGGCGCCAATACGTCTGCCAAGGCTACGACAATACTCCTCTGGAAAGCGCAAATCGGCGGCGGAGAGTCGCGCGCGGCGGCGGCGGAGTGCGCGGGAGTTGCCGGCTCCGGTGCGTGACATCACTGATCCTCGCGCATGCGCAGCACGGCTCTTGAGGATCCACGCGAAACTGGCTCGGCTAGGCCAGTGTAGCTAACGCTACAAAAGATTTTAGTATCACACAAGAACGACAACAGATATACCACTGAAGGCGCTGAGAGCACACATTAACTTGAAAGCGTATTCGTGTTGACACTGGGATATGGAAGCAAGGTCCAAGAAAATGCAACGCAGTGACGTTTAGCCGAAGACATGCAACGTCACTTAAGTCTTGACTGTGTAATGACAAACTCACGAGCTCGTGTTTGGGAGGTACTTGCTTCTAAGGCTTGCTGCATCAGCCCCATAACGTAACGACACGACAGTAACCAGTTAACTTTATACAGGCAACCGCGGAGTTCATTCGCAACATTGCCGACAGACGCCTGTATGTGTAGGATTGCTCAAGTACAACTTTAACTTGCTCGAAATGGCACAAGTCAAGTCTGGACGACCTATTCTATGTGAAGAATACGCAAAAATAAGCATAATAAACGAATATCCATTGCAATGCGAAGTCGCGCACGTATTTTTTGTCATTATTTCAGCGCGCTCTTTAACGAATGCCGTCTGCAGCGTTGTTTATGTGGGGCCATTGCGAAATGTATCTACTTTAACTGAGTTTTTGTACTGCAACGTGAAACATTACGAAAGGATCCCACAATCAAAAGCCAGAGCGAATGCGCATCTATTTTATGCTTAGTTTATGGTCACAATCCATTTTTTTTTGTTGTCTTTCCAGATTCGACATCGCCCGTTGGTACAACAGATAAGGCTGGGACTCCCAATTTGCCGTGAGTCGAGGCTCAGCTATTTTGTTTTCTTTCTAAACTTTCACATATAGGCACGCTTATTAGGCGAAACAGGTACGTCGAAAGCTTTGTAAACATGCCGACAATCCAGAGAGGTACATCGTTTACTAAGCTCAAGTTTCGCAGGTAACGAGGGCTTCAGACGTCACCTTGGAAGCCTGCTGGTAGGAGTGGTAAAGTCGTCCAAACATGCTTCTATAGGCTTAAGCCTATTTGCTTCGTTTCCCGACATGCTGCAGGAGAAAAAGTATTACATAATATTTCGCTGGTAGCTGTACGCCGCCAAAGTATAGGTATCTTGGAGTTTATTGATACGAGGCCTTTGTATAGCTTTCACTTGCGTGCTCTATACCTCCTACTTGCTCTTTTGGAAGCAAATTTATGCTCATAAAAATGCGCAATCAGGACTCGTCAAAAGAAGGACAGACTATTCTCATGATTACGTGAATGTTTACAGTGCCCATGCATGTAGAAAAAAAAGAATTCATTACTTTTGTCAAGCTTGTAAAATAATGTCGGCAACGTTCTTTTATTTTCTAAGCAGTTACACTTCTTTATAATCAATGCAGATTCGGTGACGTTGTTTGCGAGCTTAGCTGCCGAATAGCACACTGTCCTTTCGTTTGATGGAGGACAACATATTGCATTTGTTTCTTGCCCTCTCATTTATCTACGGTTGACAGGAAGCCGCTTATCAACTAAATAGCTATTTTCTTCAAACATATTGACTAGAGGTGCGCGAATATTCGAAACTTTGTAATAACGAATCGAATAGTGCATATTCGAAATACCGAATATTTTTCGAATAGTTTTCGAATGTTCAGCAACGACAAAAAATTCTCGAAGGAACGAGACGTTGGAATAGCGAGGGGTAACTTATTTTGTTTTCGTCATTGAATTACTCAGATGTATGCAGTCTATGTACTTACGGAACTATCTACGCTCTTTTGACCACAGTATAAAGGCGTTCCCGAAGCGACTGGGTCATCAATCCACTGTCTTCACCATAACATTCATGATGATCTTAGCGCATGAAAATTGCTTTATATTTATGTATCAGTTTTATTAAAAACCTGTTGACAGAGCACCACCTTGAATATTGTAGTCGCTGCTATGTTTTGTTTCAGCTTGCAGTTACAAAATATTTGGAAGGCTGTAGTTGCCGCTGTACACCAGCCTGCCTACGTTTAAATAATTCTGGTATTGTTTTGTAGGTTAGAAACAATCGTAATGTTCGTTTGTTAATGCTGGCGAATAATATTTTCAAATAAAATGTAGAATTCTTGGGCTGTTTTGAAAATTGTTACCCTACCAGTGAAGGGCTGCTTTGAAAATGGCTGCCTTACTATTCGAAAACTACTCGAACAGTATTCGATTCTTATTCGTATTCGATTCGGTATCCTCACTATTCGCCCCGCCACCGTGGTCTAGTGGTTATGGCACTCGACTGCTGACCCGAAGGTCGCGGGATCGAATCCCGGTCGCGGCGGCTGCATTTTCGATGGAGGCGAAAATGTTTGAGGCCCGTGTACTTAGATTTAGGTGCACGTTAAAGAACCCCAGGTGGTCGAAATTTCCGGAGCCCTCCACTACGGCGTCTCTCATAATCATATCGTGGTTTTGGGACGTTAAACCCCAGATATTATTATTATTATCCTCACTATTCAATTCGTATTTGATTTGGTTCTAAAATTCACTATTCCCACACCCCCAATATAGACTCACTGATTCAAATAAAAACCGCAAGCAGTGCATTTTATTTTTCATGTATCGCTTTGACGTAAAGTTCACGTCTTTTTTTATTCCACGTATCGTAAACAGGAAGCACCAAGTAACGCACTCTACGTGATAGCATTGAAGAAGACTGTGCATGGACAGTGCATCTACGAGGAATCATCATTATAAGGACAGCCAGCAAACCATACCCAGTAGCACTTCTCAAAGGCACTAGAGCTCGCAAATACGGCTTCACTCCCTTCTATCTTTGTATGAATTGCCCAGAATGCAATGCATGCGTGGATGATTTGATATCTTCAGGGACGCACAAAATCCGCTAATTTCACTCTTCATCCAATAGGAACTGCAATATTTCTAATCTGACTACCTAGCGATGTCATCAATAATCAAAGCTGCTAACAAAGCAGAACACAAGATTATGTAATCCGTGTGGGGGCGCTTATCAAGACACGAAGTGCCGCTCATTGTTAGAATGGCATGCGTTATACGAGTGCGGTTTATGAAGTATCTGGCCGAACTGCTCACTTCACTCTGCTGGACTGCTCTCGAATATGCGGAGTGGCATTCGGAGATCCTGATGCAGCGCAGTGACATTCAGTCTCTCCTTGGTACCCAGACCTGCCTCCTTAGTGATATTAAATGTAACAGGCATTCCCAGGACCACATGCTTTGAAACTAGTGTGATTTTTTGACCCTGACAGGCGCCACAAACTTTTCATATTTACAACAGTTGGTTGTATTTACAGCTTGGTACGCAATTATGACGTATGTACGTTCTAATAGCAGTATTGCTCTAAGCGATCGATAGCAAATTTATTTGAACGCAAATGACTTTAACTTTACAGGTATTTGGTGGTTCCCAGATTTGACGCATAAAAATCGAAACTATACAGTATCATAGCTTTACAGCAAGAACAGGATGTGTAGATTTTTCAGAGGTAATTTTGACGAACATAAGTACGGCAGCTCCCCCCAGCAATGCGTAGTAGATATGTGACTAATTTCTATTCCATTTGACTCACCGTTAATTGATGAAGTTTCGGCTAACTCCAGCTGCACGACTGCTGAATACCGTTGCATAGTCGTCATGCAGATCGGTTCACTCTCTACAAAAACGTTGTCGTCCTTTCACGATCTGTAGAAATTATTGCACCGAGACTTGATATCCTTTCAGAAGATGAACGACACGTGCCGCATTGTAACACTCAAACCGCTGAAAAACTAGCTCATTAGGTCACGTGGGCTGCCTTCAAGAGGCATACTTTCTGAGGAACACGAGTGACTGCTTCGTGTTGCTGTCTTGTTTGCGCGAGTCTGTTTAAGCGTTAAACAATTTGGCGCACGTCAATATATAAACTTGAGACATGCATAGAAATGTACCTTGTCACTATTCTTTGTCCTTACTTTGAAAATTAGTGACCCAAGAAGGAGAACAAGAAAAAGCTTTATAAATGGTAAAAGGCGAAGCGGAATGAAGGACACAATAATAATACCTGCGCATCTGCCCTGCATTGGCTTAAGTTGTGGTATATTCTAGCACTAAAGGGTTTATCTTAAAAGTAAGGCGCGAAATTGAAATACAGCATGAATACGTTATCGTGGTTATTTTTTCGCAGTATTCACTTTGTTTAGAGATGGAACTCAGTTATAAAAATTTAATTTCCTCTGTAATATAGGAGTTATTATCCACCGTCGCACCGCAAAGAAGCAGTTTGGAATTGTCTAGAGTGATCATTGCAGTTTTGATAGCGCATGTGCTGAAGTGCAGTTACCAACCAAAAAGTGAGTGACACTTTAGTCATCATCATATCAGGATGTACGTTGTCATTTTATATTAAAAACTAAGATGCCTTGTTATGGGCTTCCTTCTCAATGAAACGTATCATCACAACGTAACAACTGTCCTTCGTTTCTTTCCATGCGACTTGAGTTTATACCTTTGCCGTCGATCTGCGCAGAAAGATAAGCCTGTGAACGTTTTTCGACATTCTTAGATTTTCAAATTCCCAGGAAATAAGTGACTTGGTTAAATTCGCGATGGAATAAAATTGTAGGATGGGGCACTTCCCGTAGCGCTTTAAGTTGGCGACAGTTTAGATGACCAAAACTCGCATAACATGACGCACTTCATTGGTGGAAGAAAGAGGCTCCTTCTTGGGATAGACGAAAACGGTGCGGAATTTTTAAGAGCTGAGATGAAAAATGAGAGGAATTGATTATCGCAGGTGCGTTTCACCGCAGAGGCATATACCAGTAGCGGAGAAAGTGGGCCTGATGAAAGACGCTCGGTTGCTCGGGGGACTATCCATCACTTAGTCCCACTTTTTATGGCTCAACACGGCACATATCGTCTTCCCCTCACCGTTCATTTGTTTAGCATTGAAAGCGAGAGAGAAAAAAAAGGCTAACTCTTGAGTGCGATGAGCGCGGGAGGATAAAAAATATATGTTGAGAAGCGTTCCACGAGTGCGTTTGTTTTATATTTTTGTAGAGTTAGCTACACTTGCCTAGCCGGAGCCGATTTCACGTGGAGGGTCATGAGCCGTGCTGCGCATGGGCGAGGGTCAGAGATGTCACACAGCTGGGTCACCGAAGCTGGCATCTGACGCGCTCTCCGACACCGCCGCGCGCGGCTCGCCGCTGCTGGTCTGCGCGTTCGGAAGGAGTAGCGTCGTAGGCGCGGCATACACGCTGGCGCCGGCGCGCGCGCAGACTACGGCACCGCCGCGCGCGGCTCGCCGCTGCTGGTCTGCACCGCATTCGAGAGGAGTGACGTCCTAGCCATAGACACAGTGGCGCCGGCGCGCGCGCAGCTATTCGCCTTCGCTGTGCAGTCACCGTCTGACACTGCGCTGGGGCCGCTTGATAACGCCTCTGACTGGCGTTTGCAGGTGGGTAACACCATGGAGAAGGAGAGCGCAAATGCTGCTCGACGGCGCAGAAGAGCCGAGAAGCTTATCTCATCGGATCCCGAAGTAGTTGCCTGGCAATTAGCGGTTCGGCGTACGAGGAATGAACAGAAGAAGGCTAATAATCCTAGACAATCTGGAAAGCTAAGAATAATCAGCTGAACCTTTGCTAACGCTACGTAATCCTGGCATACCCGAGCTAAGCCACTGCAAATCTTTATTTACGAGACGAGAAAAATTTTTTCGTCGGAGTGTCATTGGTGCAGCGCTTATTTTGATCCTAACTGCCCACAAGAGAACCACTGAGACTGCAGTATTTTGGTAGGCTACAAATATAAATAGGGACTTAATGTCATTTAGGGTTAGTAGCTTTCTGTAGAGAGAGTAGATGATTTCTTTGCTTAGGATCAGGGCGCAACTTTTTTTTAACTCATCAGACATTTACAATTTCAGCCTTTACAAGGGTTTTTTGTACGCGCATCCGTGCCTTTACTTACGGATTATAAGTGTTCCCTCAATTGGGATTAAAGCCGCGCGGCCGTCTAACATTGGGAATTATTGCCAAATACATTACAACGGTCGGAAATGCCAAAGGGTAAAATTTCGTGTGCTAAGTGCGTGCGAGAAGGTGTTTTTAACTGTTAGTTCGCTGGATAATTTAAGCTATAGATAGTCGTAAATGTTTGAGTGTTGCCTCAATTCAACAGAAACGAAGAAACTTTCAAGCGAGGCTGCTCGTTATAGAACTTTGTTGTTGTCGTGGAACCATATAACATGACGAAGTGGTTATTTCCGTGGACACGACTGTGTCTTTTGCAATGAGTTATCAGAATTACTGCATGAACTTGCAGTGCGCGTTCAATGAACCCAGGTAGTCAAAATTAATACGAAGTCACCACCTGCAGTGTGCTTCATAATAAAAAATTGCTTTTTAACGAGGAAAACTTCCGGTATTGTTCAAAATATAATTGACCCTGCCAGTACGTACGCACATACGCCAGCATCGAACTTGAAACTCCTGACGGGTTCAAAACCATAACAAAAGCTGGACCCCCGAGTTTCCGCCCCTATTTCCAACTCTGTGACGCTGTTGTGGTCGTCCCGTCACCCATTTCGCTAATAACTGGCAGGAATCGACCCAACCATCTCGTTAAGAAACTGCTTCGCGTTAAGGACTTCCGCCGAGAGTAGTCTTCATTATACGGTTCCGGAAACTGTCAAGAGAAGTCGGTTTCATTAATGGCGCTAATTGACACGTCAGTGTGCCGCCGTGTTCTGCGGCTTTTTGCCTCTCGTTAGTCTCATGCATTGTAGTTTATCGTAACTTTTGCCTGTGCCACGTGAATCACTAAGCGCACCTATTCCCACGCGCGCCTCCTACTAAATAATTATTCTACATTCGCGCTCAAGACCTTTTTGTACAGGCTCAGGCACGACGTTGGTAGCCCGCAGTCTGTCTTCTTAGCTTTATTTACTGTAATATTTGTCTAAAAACTTGAAATGCTAATATTGTAGTAAACGTTTCTCAATTTTATATATATACACCCAAACGTCTCAAAGATCATCACTTTGCAGATAGGGCTCATCACTTGCAGAAGTAGCTAAATTTAGCGTAGAGATGCACGTTTGTGTCTCCGGTTTTAGATAAGAAACTTGAGCGGCTTGGTAAACTTCGTCGGATTCTGAAACCGCTGCTAAGCCAAGCATAATGTTTTAGGCAGTAACAACTATCATTTAACCCGTAATACGCATAGCATGGACCGGTGGCGAGTAGTGGCATTTACCCAATTTTTGTGGCGCATACCCGTTTATGATGGACCGTGACGACGACATGAGACGCCGACAAGGCGATACCCTAAGGTTCTTCGCCCCTCAATCAAAACAATTCGGTTACTAACGTTGCGGTCGGTGGACCGGTCTTCATCAGGGTTGAATAATATTGAATTATTCGGCAAATATTGAATTACTGAATTGATATACGAACCTTTTCAATATGGACTGTTCTAGATCAATAAAAAAATGCACACTAATGACTCCACCTGTAGCGAACAGCTGACGCTGGAGCACGAAAAATTGTATGTAACGGGTCACTGAGAGCCAGTTCTAAGGAATCGCCAAACACCTCTTTTTGCAAGAACGAGATTTTCTCCCACAGTAAACGCCACGCACTCGACTGTTTATCAAACGCACACCATAGATGGACAACTATGTTCTTCACTGCTCCTTTCTGTGCAATTTTTTGTCAGCAAAACACAATCTGTTACAACAAATGACAGCGGCTGCCAGCGAATATTCGTCACAGTGACTGGCACTGCGTTATTCTTTGAGATACTCATGCAAGAATATATTCGTTAGACAGGAGTACCTAAAGAAGCATCGTTGGGTTTTATGCGTTGATATTGACATTTTCAAGGTGTGTGCGTACTTCATGAAAAAATTGAATGTCACAACATATTCGCTATCTCAACATTAATGGAATTCTGCTGCCCTTCTCAACATACTGAATACAAAGCTTTATAAAACATCATGGAGCTGCAAAGTCGTACTGTGAAAGGTAGCAATACTTCTGTAGACCATCTGGAAGAATAAAAAAAAAGTGTTCGTAGCAGTTTGGCAGAGTGGTGCAGGCAAGACAGACATTGAGTCCGAAACGCTTTCTCGCCTATTTACGCAGAGGTCTCAATTTGCCAAGTAGATCACTCGCAGAACTTTCGAAATGCAGCCTGATGGCATTCGAAAACGTTAAAGCTTGCGTGCATAGCGATCAAAGACAGGAACACTTTGATGAGCCACGTGTGCCCATAATGAATTGTAAATTCGAAGCAAGGTCCCATTAACACCAGCCCGTTTGGAAATTCCGAACGATAAACAAGCTTAGAATGGGGGAATATGTTTCTTTAAGAAAAGCTGCTTATCTTTCTACACCGACCACTGTCATTCTATGCCTCATCAGGATAAACAAATGGGTGCGTAAAAAAGCCGTCAAGTCATGCGACATAAAATGAAAGCTGTCTACTAACTACCGTTCTTGACGTAGAAGAAAAATATATATTTTCCGTGTTGCTGGTACAGGATGATCTTCTGATGTTGTGAAAGCACGAACAGGAAGCTCATAAAATGCGTTTGCTACAGTTACAGTGACTTCGGCGGGTAGGATGATGACCAGGGCGCGCGTTCACACGAACACGTCTTACACACGAATTATTTGTTCGAAGATATTGCCGCATATCTTGTTCGCCATATCGTTAGCCAACCTAGCTGGCCATTAAAAAAAAAGAATACTTACCGAAACAAGCTTAGTGATTGACTTCTTGTTATAGGTGCTGTCCTTGACAGGCTTAACGGAACACGTTATCCACATTATGGCGCATATTAACACGAACTTGCACAAATGTGCTGTAAACCATAGCTTCCTAATTCCGAGTTACATTAGCTTGCGACTGCCATGTTTTAAATGCGAAGCATTTCTTAGCGAACCTCGGGCACTTTGGGCATTTCTATCTACGTATCTATCTATCTATCTAACTAGCCACCTACGTCAGGGCGCTCTCCTGGTCGTCTCCATAACTTGAAATATACCAAAATTGGCCTAGCAGAGGATCAGTGTATGGCGAACACGATTCACTGGCAATGACATGGATAACGCAAAATACCTGTCGCGTACGTCATGAAACCCTTTCTCTCAGTCACGTGCGGCACATACCCGCATACCAGAGCTCATGTTATGCGGGTCTGTGCCACAGGTGATACAAAGTCTCAACCAACACAGTAACCGCGAACACACACATTGACACGCAAGGAAAGGATAATAATAATAATTGTTGGGGTTTTATGTCGCAAAACCACGATATGATAGCGAGAGAAGCCGTATCGAAAGGCTCCGGAATTTTGACCATCTGGTATTCCTTAACGTGCAACGAGATCGCAGAGTACACGGGCATCTAGCATTTTGCCTCCATTGAAATGCGGCTGCCGCGGCCGGGATCGAACCCGCGACCTTTGGGTCAGCAGCCGAGCACCGTAACCGCTACACCACCGCGGCGGACGCAAGGAAAGTGAAGAAGCTGAAGACAACAGCCCTGGAAGACGCTCAACTACCATGCACTCGTTCACGTGGTCCACAACGTGGATCACGTTGATTACGCAAAAACCGGAGTCAATGCTTCCTGCAATAAATCTGCCATGAGAGTCAGACCTCTCATCATTACCGGTGACTTAAACATTGATTTATCAAAACCCAACAACGCCTGGTCTTTATACTGCGTGAGAGACGGCTTGCATGTGGACAAGGCATCAATAGACCTCGCTGCCACGTCCAGGACAGGAGGCGTCATAGATCACTTCATCGTAAGAGGCATCCAGAATTTCCACCAGATGTGCTATACCTCGCACTTCACTACACTTAAGATCCCTCGTAGCCGCAATCACGAACGGATCCGATTAACAAGTACGATCCAGCTGCTGGTGCTCACTGATCATGGTAATGATGACCTTGTTCAAGAGCTGTCAAGAACCTCTTCTACACATACACAACGGTCCGTGAAACGTGCGGGCGTTCTCCGTCATAACGGACAAGTATAAGCATAACAACTGTAACGCAACAGTAATAACTGCAACTGTGACTGTAACGTACGTGCAGTGCGCCTGCGCGTGCCACTCGGCTGTGTGTATATCCAGGGGAACTTTCCTGAATGAAGCTTCGTTTCGAGTAACGCCTGTCCTGTGCATTTGTGTTTCTTCTTTGTGCTGTTCGGATTCGCGCTATCCAGTATTGAAGAACATAAGCACCACACTTACCGCATCAACAGCAACACCCATGTTACTGTTGGCATCGTTAAGCAATTAACTATAAACAACTGGTTATATAATACATATGCGACTCTTCAGCATATGAGTGTGTGTGTACCACTTCCACATTTCTCTAGCGTCATTCCGTAACGTTTTGTTCAATATGAAAAATTACGCCACAGTCACCATCCCGCGCATGCTTCGCATAACATCGATTCCCACGGTACGTGGGATCTGCCCAATTTTTTTTGCTTTCTTGTGAACCTGCATACATATTGCTATATCTCTTTCTCAGTTGTCATTTATTATATTTCAGGTGTAAAGCTGTGCGCTGCATAGCACGTTTCATGATATAGTTAGGCTACACGGTATTCGTGGTTTCGCACATGTTTTTCATGCGATAGCGTTAAAAAGAGCTCGTATTGCAGAAATTCCGGTGTTGGCGGCTTTGTTCTCTTAGGTAATGAGCGAAAGATCAGCGTCGTCCATTAGTGAAAATTCGAGATAGGTGCAAAAAAAAGAAATACTAAAAAAATTTCGATTTGAGTGGCATCGGGGATTCGAACCTGCGACCCCGAGAAGCGAAGCGAGGCTAGCGATTGGGCAGGCGATACGAACACGGTCCACTATGTTATCGCGTTCTCTTCTCGAAAGCGAAGCTCAATCATCCTCCAAGTTTTGTTGAAACTAATAGTTTTTTTTTTACCTACAAGTAATGTAGTTTATTCTTGGAATGAAGGTTATTGCTTATTTCTCCAGCTAAATTAATTTCTAGCACAGCACGCGCAGTACACGACAATAAATTAGAATTACGGGCACGTGGCCAGTACGGTTTCAAGGCACTGACAAATTGGCGCTTATAATTTCTGTTGACTTGCGGCTGCGACATTTTATTAAGCAATTTTGACTGTCACGACATCATGGTTCACAGTGGATCACAAAGTTAACAACGCAGTGCTAGTGCCACTCTCGGAACCCTAGGTCTTGGAAAAGTTTGCTTTACATTTTTTCGCCTGTTGAGGTTCCCACATATGCATATAACCGTTCTGGGAAATTAGCGAAAGACGTTCATGTACCCGAGTTCTAATGCTCAGTCGCGCAGATTTGATGACAGAAGTCGTCCATTCAGACCATATGTCGGCAAACTCACTCATGAGTCGACTCACTCAGGCTCACTCAGACTCATATCGCGCCGTGAGTCTGGCTCTGTGAGTCCGGTCGAGTAGTACTTTTTTTAGTTAGAGTCCATGCGAGTCAGGTTGAAGGAAGGAAGGAAAATAACTTTATTGGGTCCTGCAGAACGTGACTGGGCCGCGCACCCGGCTCAGTCCCACGTAGGGACCGGCAAGCCGAGCCTGCCGGCCAGTAAAATGTTTATGAAGGTGAGTCCGAGTGAGTATGGTTAAAAAAAATTGGGTGAGTCTGAGTCCGAGTGAGCCCTAAGCGCAAGGTATATTACTTAAGCGAGTCTGAGTGAGCTCCGCTTTTCTTGCCGACGTTTGATTCGGGCATATATCCCATGGTACCGACAAATTCAATTGGTCAGTATTGAGGATAGTGCAATAGTAAGCCGGTATTTTCCTCCACGAGAAATTGGCTGAGAAGCACCAAACTCGAAAAGCCACCAAAGAAAGCACTGAAGGCTTCTTTCATCAGTGGGATTTGGTCAGTGAAAACGAGTACCTGTTGGAACTGCAGGTATAACCTGTTGCATCACTGCGCGATTGCCTAGAAAAGAGAAAGGCAGATACGAGCGCTCCTGTCACTGTCGTAAAAGCAGTATTGTCCTGTGTGTGGGCTGGTGTGATGCTATTTAGCAGGAGAGCAGCAGCAGCCGCAATAGCAGCAGCGGAAGAGTCAAAGGCAGAGAAAAAAAAACGCCGTTATTGGTTGGTAAACTAGGTGTAATATCCATGTCTTCGTGGACGAAAATTGTATCGCTGTATTGCTTCGATACATGTCATTTCTAGGATTAATTAATCAATATACTTCATTTCCAGTTCATGCCCTGTTGTACATCTTCAACAGCACTTAACGTATAAACATCCTCTACAAATGCCACGTGCACTTTTTCTTCGGTAGGGACATCGGAATCGTTGAATAAGTAAATAGCCAGCAAGTTAGGCTCACTTAGGACGCCAAAACATTCTTGTTCGTAAGTTATGCATGACTGCGACTGGGTTTAATTATTCTAATGTAACTGTCGGCTATTACTGTTGTTCCTTTTACTTTGTAAGGCTGTTTTACTGCTGGCTAGGTACGTATTTCATGCGGCTGGTTCGGTGGAATGTCGTTTTTCGCATGCATGGTAACAGTAAGGCTGTCTTTGCCAAGCTACTATTCGGTAAGCTTTGCCAAAATGCAAGGCTTCAATATAGGTTGAGTTTCAGTTATAATTCTAAGGCATCGTATAACATATTACACAGATTAGCGATAAATAATCACGCGTACATTTGAACCATGTTACCGACGAAATCAACGATGAGGACATAGTAGTAAAAGCAGACAAGTCACTATTTTAAGTACAATGCTAAGTGACGCATGCATGTGCGCTCTTTCATACATACTGTAGTGAAGAGGAAGTCCAGCGCTGCAGCCACATCGCCAGCCCTGCGCGAGGCACGGGCTGGAGCTGCCTAGCCCGTGTTCGTGCTGCCACGCTGCCCGCGCCCGTCCAGTTCCTGCTGCTACTGTTACGACGAGCACCGCTTGTAGCCCAGTGTTTTCATTATATTTTGGTGGAGGCTGCTGCGGTTTTCCCCGGCCCTGGAATTGCGTAGCCGAAAGCTCCCGTCCGTCATGCCTGACGACGCCGTCCCGACACCCCCACCGGCTTCCCCGCCCACGTGTCCCGGTGCCCAGCGTCTGCGAGAGCCCGAGATCTTCAGCGGCACCGATGAAAAAGACGTCGAGGATTGGCTTGAATCCTATGAACGCGCGAGTGCTAGCAACAAATGGGACGATCCCATGAAGCTCGGCATCGTGATGTTTTACTTACGGATGTCGCCAAGCTATGGTACAAAAACCACGAGGCCGACATCCCCACTTGGACGACCTTTAAAACCAGCATCGCAGCTGTTTTCGGACGCCCTGGTGTGCGCAAACTTCGAGCAGAACAACGACTACGACTCCGAAGCCGGTCCCAGCAAACTGGCGAAACATTCACCAGCTACATCGAGGACATCCTCGACCTCTGCCGGCGTGTCAACCCAACCATGGCGGAAGCGGACAAGGTACGCCACATCATGAAGGGCATTTGCGATGATGCCTTCCAAATGCTGCTCTCGAAGAACCCTGCCACTGTCTCTGAACTTATCGAACTTTGCCAGAGCTTCGACGAGCTCCGCAGACAGCGTCTTCTCACGCGGCGCCAGCACGTTTCGGACGAAACCATTTCGAGCGTCGCTACCGCTCCTGACCTTGAGTCACTGCTGTCCCAGATCAAGGATTTCGTACGTGCTGAGGTTGCTCGTCAGCTTTCTCTACTATCACCAGCCGGACCACCACCGTCGCCTTTGCCAGCAAACATTCGCCAGGTAATCCAAGAGCAAGTTTGCGCGGCCCTGCCTTCTGCCCGCGACACTCCGCCGTTGACGACCCCTGTTGTCTGTGCCGAGGTGAATGCGCCTCTCAGCTATGCTGAAGTTGCCGCACGGCCACCGCCTCAGACTTTTGCGTCATTACCCTCAGCCGTTCCAGTGCGACCAACTCCCCGCTTCGATCAGGCAAGGTACCCACAGAGTAGTGGCCAATGGCGCACTCTCGACAACCGACCGATCTGTTTTGCGTGTGGCCTGCCTGGCCACGTCGCGCGATATTGCCGTCGGCGCGTACCTCCCTACCACCAGAGCTTCGATTCTGACCCGTATGTGTCACCGCGCCCACCGTTCTCAGCATCTCGGAACCCCGGCCAGATGTCTTCTTACACCGACCACCGCCCTCCTGTTAACCGCCGCTCGCCATCGCCTCGACGCCGCTCGCTATCGCCGATGCGTCGTCGTTCATCCACGCCGGAGCAGGAAAACTAATTGCCGCAGTTCCAGAGGCAGGAACTGCGTCACCCGCGAAACGACCAAGACCTCTCCCTTCACCGACGAATGTTATTGATGTATCTGTGGACGGCGTCGCTGCACTCGCCCTTGTCGACACTGGTGCCGCAGTTTCAGTGATGAGTGCCAAACTCTGCCGCTTGCTAAAAAAGTTACGACGCCGCTATCGAACATATCTCTTCGTACCGCCAGCGCAGATCGCATCACGCCGGCCGCTGCATGTACTGCTCGCGTTGTGATTAATGGCCTGCTCTATGTCGTCGAATTATTAGTGCTGCATTCGTGCACATACATACATACATACATACATACATACATACATACATACATACATACATACATACATACATACATACATACATACATACATACATACATACATACATACATACATACATACATACATACATACATACATACATACGCTGAGCAGGTTACCGTTGGAATGACGTCGGCAGGACCAAGAGAAATCACTTTTGTGGGAAGTCGTTTTAACAGAATAGTATCGTAGACTTCCTGAACTTTCACAAGAGGACGTACTCTTCAAGGTCTTCTGCTGCGTAAGCGTTGGTTATTTCCTGGCGCTGGGGAAAACGGTGTGCGGCCGCAAATGCGTACGTCACCTATCTCTGACGAAATTTCTTAACTGCACAGACGTTGAAGAAAACGAACCACAGTGTAAGGGCAGATATCAGCTGCTTGATAGTTGAAGCTTGAATTGTTGTAGCTCAATGGTAATATCGGTAAATAAATTCCAGATTGTGCAGACACATTCAGGGCACTCTAAATTATTGTTTCTCTGTACGGTATCAGCTCCAGGGGTTCGCATGTCGTCACCCCCCGTGGCGATGTCGTTCATCTCCACCGTGCATTGCGCTAGCAGGGTCACCTTGTTGAAGTCTGCAGGCGCAGGCCTCTAGGAGGCAAACATAAATATTCCGTTACGGCTCTAGAAGTTCAGTTTTTCCATAGAAGTGATTGGTTTAGAGCGCCCCCCCCCCGCTTCCGCCATTTATATTTCAAATGTTTTATGAGAGAGCACCCGAGTGCTGTTACATAATTCTTACATCCGGAAACCCTTTGGCAGTTTATTGTTCATCTTAACGAGACCCTTCTGTAAGCCTATATGCTATTCGGCTGCATGTCGTCCGGCTTAGGAAGCGGGAGAGGCTGGAGCATGAAAAGCACAGCAACGTTCACACTTCGGACACTTCGACTCTAGCGTTGTGTGTCGCTAGTATAAACATGGCGTTTTCATAGGTGCCATGCAACACTCTCTCTACACAATACATCGCGTCTCAGAGATGTAGCTTCTTTACTTCCGGTTAAGGGCAATATATCGCGTGCTGATATATTGCATATACGTCCACAAGTCATAAATGGCTACGATAGAAGAGCACACACACCTCTTTTAGTACAGTGTGCTAGCCACTTCCATCAGCTGCCTGAAATAATACTTCCACGTCCACTGCTTGTTTTATTTTGATGTATTCATGTTTGAACCGCCGGGACGGTTATCGGTGCCCAACGCAGACCGCGCCGCAGTGCTCGAGAAGCTTCGCGGTTGTAGTAGTTCCCTTTGTTATGATTGCGCACGGGACGCGAATAGTATAGATCACACAGCTTGCGCGAAGTCATAAATGGCTACAATAGGAGAGCACACACACGTCTTTTAGTACAGTGTGCTAGCCACTTCCATCAGCTGTCTGAAATAATACTTCCACGTCCACTGCTTGTTTTATTTTGATGTATTCATGTTTGACCCGCCGGGACGGTTAGCGGTGCCCAACGCAGATCGCGCCGCAGTGCTCGAGAAGCTTCGCGGTTGTAGTAGTTCCCTTTGTTATGATTGCGCACGGGACGCAAATAGTATAGATTACACAGCTTGCGCGACCACCAGTGATAAGGCTGCAAATTTCTATGCGTGATGTATAAAAGACGGCGCGTCCCAGCCATGATGAGTTTTTTGACGTCCGACGCTCTGTTTACCGCTATCAGTGTACAGTGTGTATTACTGTTGTTTGACTTTCAGTTTCCCGGCCAAAAGTTCGGCCGAATAAAGAGTTTCTCCTCGGGCACGCCGACTGCTGCCTTCGTCGACGTAACGACCCCGTGACAATACTGACTGCCAATACCAATCCAGTTGCAAATATTCAGAGCCATCTCTTCTTGCACATCTAAATTAATGTCTGAATGTTATATGCTAGAGTAGGGATTTACATAAATTTGGAAGTAAATTGACTGACAAGTAAACTCTCGTCAACTAAAGGAAGCAGCTGGAGGAGAATAAAAGTTCGAGTTGGTCGAATGTGCGAAAGCGAAAGAAGCAAAACTGTAAAGTGAATGCCTTCAGTGTATGGATCAAAGCCGGCTGACGAGAGACAACACAAGCGTCCGCTGCTCTAAGCTTCGCCTATAGAGGCGTCTCCACGAAAGCCGGCGAAATGCGAAGTGCTCGCTGAAAGTGAAGCGGAGGACACAGACGGGGGCAAATTAGAGCGAAAGATGCGGGCGCCTGCTTTCTGGCAGCAGCGCTTATTTTCGGAACGAGTTTTTAATTGGGCACGTATGGGAGCAATCTCGATAATGGCTCCGACTACTTTGACGGCACGCAGCGCGCATTGAGCAAGTGCGAGTCTGGTGCCTTTCGACACTACGCGCTCACATGGTTCGTGTTTGTGGAGGCTGGAATTTTCCAAAGCAATTTCTCGCAGTGATGGGTTTGACTTCAAAGAGGCTCTTTGAGCACCCTACGTATGCATATTCGACGGCTTTAAATCCTGACCGGGTGAATCAGGCTCTTTAATGCGATTACGCATGGTGTCCGCTGGCCGCAGGCGGTGGTTCCGAAACAAAGCACGCCGGCCTTCGGGGCTGACGAATTAAAGGCATGCCTGGACTTGCATTGACACCAGAACATGGTGTTTCGCCTTATCAAGTATGTTAAGGTGGTTTGTAGCACGAACTTATCACCGAAGCAATTTAATCAGCACGATGACTACCCGCCGCGATAGCTCAGCACGTAAGGTATTGCGCTTCTGAGCTCGAGGGCGCGAGGGCGTGGCTTCGATTCCCGGCCACGACGGCCGCATTTCGATGGCAGCGAAATGCAAAGGACATCCATGTACTTAGACTTAGATGCACTTCAAAGATCCCCAGGTGAGCGAAGCAAATCCGGAGTCCTCCACTACGGCAAGCCTCATAATCATACCTTGGTTTTGACACCTAAAGCTCAGCAATTATTATCACAATGAGTGCGCTGACAGTAACCGAGAAAGTGTGGTGAGCGTGATATGTGCATACGGGGCCATCCATAATTCTGGTGCGGTTGACCAGGCCATGGCAAGGAACTCCGAAAGGATATCACAAATGCAGCCGTTCGGATGACTTCTCCACTTAAAGGTATCCAGAGCAAACCTTTTGGTAGAATACCCATATATTGCTTGGTTAGGTCATAGTGATAGCTTGCTGCTGAGACTAATGAGGAGGAGGGGGAGGGGGAATGGATGGGAAGGCAGCAAGGGCAACCAGACGCGCACCTGGTTTGCTATCCTGCGCTGGAAGAAGCTTATAAAGGGATTAAAAGATAATAATAATATCTGGGGTTTAACGTCCCAAAACCAGGATATGATTATGAGAGACGCCGTAGTGGAGGGCTCCGGAAATTTCGACCACCTGGGTTCTTTAACGTGCACCTAAATCTAAGTACACGGGCCTCAAACATTCTCGCCTCCGTCGAAAATGCAGCCGCCGCGGCCGGGATTCGATCCCGCGACCTTCGCGTCAGCAGTCGAGCGCCATAACCACTAGACCACCGTGGCGGGGCCATTAAAAGATAGAAAGGTAAAGAAAAGTGGTGGACATTTCTAAATCCACGTGAAGCCACAGAACTAACAAACTATGTCGGAGCGGTGTTTGAAGATTTCCTTGACAAAACTTTGTGTTTCCTGTACAACTTTTTACTTGCAATGAGATAATCGTACTAACAGGACATAACGTGTCGAAAGTGTTGCGTTTAACTTGATGCCTAAGAATCCATACTGGTTAAGTACTCGCTAGCTAATATCGGCATTCTGTGGCTCTGCTGTAAAAACATGATAAGCTTAATGAGAAAAGCGCAACTTTGACTAAATTGCTGTACTGCCGAGCGCGTCAACGATCCCGCCATCATTTTAATCTCGCACTTCTACGTGTTTCAGTGCTGTTTTCTCGTATTACATTCAGAATTTAGACGAGAGACTCCTAAGGTTTCTTCACTTATGTTACCATCATGCGCCCCCTTGCCCCTTCCCTAATGCAGGGTAGCAAATCGGTTAATATTCCTGTGGTTAACCTCCCTGCCTTTAACTGAAAATTCCTCGCTTTCTCTTTTTTACCGCAAGCTCATGTACGGCTCTTGTTTAGCATATGGTATGTTGTCATTTCCTTTTCCTCTTCATCTTCGACATGCACACGAACACACACACACACACGCACACACACACACACACACACACACACACACACACACACACACACACACACACACACACACACACACACACACACACACACACACACACACACTCTCTCTCTCTCTCTCACGCGCTCGCACATTTGTCTAAATATAAGCATAACACGAACACTATGGCCTCCTTTTGACGGTGCACTGTTTGCCTACCTTCTAACGAGAACGGGCGTATTTTGGCCATCTTTATGACAGACAACAACGGTGATCGTGATCTATCTCGCGCGCCTTTTCTTGCGCTACCGCCGCGCTCCCGGTGGTTCCAGGTACTGAACAGCGCACGCGCTATCAGCGTGAGGTATAGCATCCTTAGTAGAAAAATAGAGAGAGCAAATATTTTGATAAAGGAGGCACAAGCAAGCAGGCAATTGATGATAATTCTGTGGCAGTAACGCGCCCCAAATACGCACTTTTTTTTTACATCGTAGCTGCCTTATCAATATTAACACGCGGATAAAGTAAATATGCACCTGGTATTTTCTTTTTTTTTCTTTTTTTGGGAAGTGGGCTCCCCAGAGGATTCTGAGACTGAATGTATATTTTGAATGAGAAGCTCCGGTAACTGCGCCGTACGTCTTGTTGGGATACCGAGGCTGTATTATAGAAGAGTGTAATTCGGAGTGAGCTGGCATATAATACTAAGAACTTCTCTCAAGTTTAATAGTACGAAAAAAAAGCTGTTTCGCTAGGTACCTTTTTCTGCGCTGATATAAGAAATAATATAGACAAGTTCCAGCCAACTCTGTTTAGGCAATACGTTTTCTTTCTGTCAAATTGCCTTGGTTAGTAGCAAGGTCCCCTCTAATGGTTTTATAAAACCGAAGACGACTGTGTTCTCTCTTTTATTACGGGGACCTAAGAAAAAGCGCAGTGAGGTTATGCCCAACATTTCCTTACCACTATACCTATCCCTTGGCTTTTTTTGAAACTTCAGATGTTCGTAGCAAACACGTGCCTCTCCTGGCACCAATCAATGGTCGCTGTCAGACGCACTGCACCAATACGTGTACCTATCAATGCTCACTGAAATGTTGAATGTTCGTATCTAATTTAATGCAGAAGCATTTGAATAGTGCCCAGAAGCCCGTCTGGGCTGGCCGTCTTTCTTTTGAAGAAAAGTGAATAGGGATGCCTACCGTGTATTGCCGAAGAAAGGAAGGCCGTGAAAGGGGAACACATGGGGACGTTAGAAATTGAAAACAGCATTTGATGCGCGCCAGCTCTTTCGAGGACTGGTTAAAGTGTGGTGAGAATGGCAAAAAATGTCGGGTTAGAACACGCCGTATTGTTTGTACTGCGTCAGAGCTGGATCAACAACGAACGAAGGATATCTGAAAATGTACTGTCCATTCGTAACTACGCGAAAACTGTCTCAAAGTGCTGTTTCGAAACGAAAGCCGATCACGATTGTTTACACGTTCATGTCATTTTAAGTTTTCCACAGCAGCGAAGGTAGCTGCCTGTAACTTGGATAAAAAGGACGCTCGTCGAGAACTCTTTTATCATCCCCAAGTCTCCGAGCCCCGCTGGGTCTCTGCTTGAGCCGGCGCCGCACCGACGAAACTGTGGGCGCAACGACCGACAATCGGCCTTACACGGAAAACTGTACGCCGTGCTATGTGTTCGTGAACGCGTCCGCCGCTCGCCGCTGATTTTCTCTTTGCACTCGGCCACCTGCGCTTCGCAGACGCCTTGGCGCGAAGACAGCTTTGCGAGCGGAAGCTTTAGCACGGCTAGCGAAGCGGGTACGTGCCGGCACATCGGCGTGCACCGTGATGCGAGAGCATTTCTCGCCCTGACGTCGGTTTCGATCCGCGCGCCGTGCACTTTGCCGCGCCTAAACACTTAACCCGGCCGGCCTGCTTTTAGCGGGCTCGCTTATGAGCAGTCGGAAAGACCACGAGGAAAGCATTGGGGCTCAAGAATGTACAGCCTGATATGTTTATCGCAACGCACGGCGAGAAAAAAATCATAAGCAGCCAGGCTAGTGTGGCATGTTTTCCCGCTGGCTTTATGGCGGGAACGTGTGCGGAGTTCATGGGGTATTGCTAAGGGAGTGGGATGTTGGGTCATTGGTGACGCATAAAGTGACACGCGCACAGCGATGTCTTACCTACGACCATCCACCCATTTGCCCTAACACTGCCAAGTGCTAGCATCCCGGTTAGCTCATTTGGTAGAGCGACCGCCCCGGAAAGGCGTAGGTCCGGGGTTCGATCCTCGGAAAAGGACGAATTTTCCTCAAGTTAGAAGCTTGCTTTCTGAGAAATTCGTATGGATCTCCGTGTAGCTTTGTGTCACAAACGGGTGCGTGACAATTTTCTATTTCAATGTCACAGTTAATGGACACAAGCATGGTGAACGCGATGTGTCACTTCACAAAACATTAGCAAGTTCACTTTAAAGGGAGAGGGAGAAATCAAGAAAGAAAACTGAGACGTTAACCGCTGTGCGTTAGCATGTTCAAGGAATAGAAGGCGTTGCGAACTTACTCGGCCATTACTAAAACAGTAATCAATTTTCCTGAGTGCCACCAGTTTCCGAAACTTTTCCGTGAAGTCTGCTGCCAAGAAAATTCATAAATACAAATCGTAAAGTTGCGTCTCTTTAGCAAAAGAAGGAAATGTGTTGAGTCACAGGACAGAGTTTATCTTTTTTGTCAACTTTATGGTATGCACGCCGCCATGTGCGCTGTCATGTGACGCAGAAGAATTTAGTTACCGTGAGACGACGCGATTTTTATACAAGTTTACCGTAAGTGATATAATAATAATAATTTCTCAGGTTTTACGTGCCAAAACTACGGTATGATTACGAGGCGCGCAGGGGTGGAGGGCTCCGGAAACTTCGATCATATGGTATTCTCTGACTTGCTTTCACATCTCACAGTACACAGTCCTCTAGAATTTTGCCTCCATCGAAATGCGACCGCAGCGGCCGGGATCGAATCCGTGTCCTTTGGTTCAGCAGCCGAGCACTGTAACCGCTGCACAAGTGTAGCGGACTCGCTGTAAGCGAACCGATGAAAAGTGAACCAACCATGGCTTCATGCCGTATAAAGAACGCCCCTGTCTGCGTAGATATGACGCAGCTTGCGTAATCGTCAAAGTTGCCTCTAATCCGGTTACAGAAACCCAGCGACGCGGCGAAATAAGCTTCATCTAGGGTCGTTTACGAAAGCGACTGGGACATTTGCGAAAGAGCAGTTTTCTGTTTCGCAGAACGAATGGCAGGGGATTAAAAGATTCGCAGCACGTACTTTCAAAAGGTGCTATTAAATGTGACCAAACTGCGTGAAAAATAGAAAGAAAGAACGGTCGAGAAAACGTTCGTTTAAGTAGTAGCCGGCGAAATACGGGGCATCGGAGTTCACAGAGACGCATCCATCGATAAGAGCTTGTGATCGAATAGTTCAAATATAAGGAATGCTGGAGCAGATGATGCTTGAAGCTTCGTCGTACGCTGACCTGAAATTTCGCGAAACCAAGGAACGAGCATTGTGTTGGAGTATTTGCAGACTTCGCCCAATGGGGCAGCTTCGCGTAAACTAAAAAAATCTTAAGGCACCAGCGAGCGCGAAGAGAACTATGAACAAAATATAGCGAAGTTTGCACTAAGTCACGCAAGGCTCGAAACAGCGAAACTGGACGATTCTGAAGACTAGTCTAATTCTTTTGGGGTTGTTGTTAGGTTTTAGCTAGGCTAGTCACGACACGGATATCCAAACTCCAGAACCGAGCGTTCGCACCTCTCATAGATCTCCGGGCACGTCGTCATCAGCGTAGGGCTTCCATCGCTTCGGGCTCTTCTCGCAGCCGCCGTTGCCTGCCCCGTTCCTTAGTATGGCAGCTTCATACTAGTCATGCCAAGCCTGAAGGAAGAGTGCAGCTGGGTGGCCTTCTTTCTTTCTTATTATTTTTTTGTTCCTTCTCTTTCTTTCTTGTATCTATTTTGTATCTGTTTCTTCCTTTCTTCCTTTTGATTTCGTTTTCTTTCTTGTTTTTTATTGCGATAGCAATTATATGGACAGTCTCGGCTGAATTTTGCCGTCGCCGTCGCCGTCATGCACCGTATATGTATAAGTATGTATATATATAAAAAAGCCGCAAAGAAAAATATGCTTCCGAAGCGCGGAATTGAACCAGGGACCTCTTGCTCCGCAGCGAGCGGCGATAACCGCTACGCCACGAAACGCAGATCCTCCACGTAGCTAACGGCGAGCGTTATATACACACCCTTTACCGCTGGACGGACTCGAAGACGGCCGGCGCTTATAAGCGTTTCTTCATTACCAGCGAGATGGCGCTAGGAGCACGACGGGCGCATTTAAAAGTCGTCGGCGAGCTCGCTCGCTTCTTATGTTTGCGCAGGGAGAACCTTGCCCTTCCGCTGTCTGCTCGCACGGTTTTCCCGTGGTGAGGGCAAGGGGGATGTTGCAACCTTTCACCGTGATGTCCGCGCTCATGTTACGGAGCGTACGAAAGTCACTCGAGCTGAAGGGACGCCGGTAAACGAACAAACAGACGATGAGCGCGAAATATCAAGTGTCACAGCTCGACACTTGAAGGACGCTAGTTTCCTTCGCTGCTTCGGCCGCCTTTGCAACAGGAGCGCTGTTCAGACTGAGAGTATCCATTGGCGAGCCTCACTTCGTATAGCATTAGTTTCTTGCTCTCGCATTCATTGCTTCGCCCTCGCGGCGAAACTGTGACCTTTTATCTTTATTTCTCTTTCTTCCCCTTCTTTCTCTCTGCTTTTTTCTCTCTCTCTCTTTCTCTTTATGTCTCGCTTGAACTTTCTTTATCTCCTTCTCTCTCTTTTCCTTTCTCTCTCTTTTGTGTTTCTCTCTCTTTCTATGTCTTGCTTTGTTTTTCTATCTTTTATGGTTGTCTCTCTTTCTTAGTGAACCAGTGGCGACTAGTTCGATTTGCCCAATTTCTGTGGCACGTACCCGTTGATGATGATAGCTTTCTGATAGGCCGCACAATTAACGGCCAGCTGAAACTGCTTCGCTGTTTAAAAAGTTAACATCGCGACAGAGAGCTCATCCCTGTATGTCGCTGCAGTATCTGTACAAGCGTCTGGGCAGGCGCCTTGTTGTTTAAGCATTGCAAAACGTTCTTTTCAAAGCCACAAAGCGCGCGTGCGTGCACACCGAAATGCAACAGGAAATTCTGAGAAAAAAAATTAATTGTAAAAATGATTAACTCTTGGGACTCGAAAGAAGTTCACTTTTTTGAAAAGTTCCGCGTTCTTTTACGAACGGCGTTCAACATGACGAAGTTGGAAAGAGTTAAAATTGCGAAAGAAGTGCGTTTTGGACGTGCCAGCAGAAGGCTATTCTTTTATTTGACGCGCACAAGTAAATTTACATACATTCTCGGCCCTGTTTTGTAGCGACATGAAACAGCGCGTGATCGTGCCACAGTAAAACACGGCTTCGTCTTCTTGGCTTCCATCGGCCTGTTCTTTGTTTGTTTACGCGCCGCTGGCACTTAAATCAGGTTTGAATGAACTTGCTTAAAGCAGCTTGTGGCTGCAACTTTTCAGGTTGCAGCCACAAGCTCCATTGGTGAGGTGGGCGCGGCTCGTGCGGTATCGCCGACGTTGACATGCTTGCAGTAGTGACTTGACGGCCGCTCCGGATCTTTGTCTAACGTTAGCACAACCCCGACCTCCACTAGTACGCTAAATTCGCCAATTTTTAATGACATGTTCGTTCAATCAGACAATTCCCCTGTGTTACTTGTTAAAAATAGGGGCTGCAATTTTGTTGCGTGGTCGGTATGTAATCGTCCTTGAGCCGTTGTTTCTGTATGCTCGCCAGTGCTCTGATGGCGTTCTTACATTTTTCGCTTAGTAAATAGGGAGTTCTCAACTAAGTGGAACTAAATGTAAGAGTGGCAAGGAACAGCCTTCTGTATACCAAAAAAAAAGTACGCTACTCATGCCTGATATGTAAGCCGGTACATTTTACTAGATAAGAACTTGCGTTAGAGAGAGAGAAAGAGCAGATGAGGGCAGGGAGGTTAACCAGAAGTTTGTATCCGGTATGCTACCCTGCACTAGGGTTGGGGAATAGCGGGTTGAAGAGCGAAATAGAGAAAATAAATAAAAAGAAAAAGAAACAATCACAGCCACACACACACACACGAGAGCGTTCCGCTCAGAGGCGCTCTGACAGGCCAGTGGATCGCAGGAAGGCTTGTAGTGCTTGTAAAGCCTTCTTCTGCGACGTTGTGTCCGGACGATGGCGTAGTAGTCTTTCTTCTTATAGAGGCTGGTCATCTAACTTGTTGAAAGCATGGCAAAGAGATTGTCTCTGTGTACTATACTCCGGACAGTCACACAGAACATGTCGAATTATTTCTTCGTCGCCGCAGAGTTCACAGGCGGTGGTGTTGGCCATCCCTATGCGGAATGCATACGCATGGGTAAACGCGACGCCCAGCCATAATCTACACAGAACGGTAGCGTCACCTCGGCAAAGTCTTGATGGCAGTCGAAGGCTTAACGGGGATCAAAGGAGTGTAGTCATGCATGTATGAAATGTGGCTCATTCCAATTTGACATGGTGCATTGGCGAGCGAGCAAGCGGAGCTTCCGAGCAGCGTCTGTCTCAGAAAGAGGTATCTCTGTATGGGCTGAGCGGGCAGCTTGATCGGCCCGTTCATTGCCGATAATCCCACAGTGTCTTGGTAGCCATTGAAAGTAATGCGGTCCCTTTCTCGGTTAGGTGGTGGAACATCTAAACAGTCTCAAGTACCAACCGTTCGTGCGGACCCCGGCGTAATGTCGACAGTAGAGACTGCAGTGGCCCCTTGGAGTCGCAGAAAATCGTGCACTTTTTTTCCCATTTGGTCGTTAATGAAGAGCAGCGCGGCACGAAGCGCTGTGAGCTCTGCTGCCGTCGATATTGTTGGGTGAGCCGTCAAGTTACGTTATGACTGTGCAGCTAAAAAACGCGATCTGCATAGTAAAATCAAGCGCATAATAGTGCACCAATTAATGCAAGCCATGTCGTAGCTTGCTACGTTTACAGTGGAAGCATAGGAGGAGGAACAAAATGAAGGAAGGCGAACTAGTAGCGAGTCTGGTTTATTATCCAAGGGAAAAGAGGCGATTAAATTAAGAAAAGATCGGAAGAAATGGGGAGCAGGCGCTAAACTTGTGTAAAATTGAACAACATTGCTGCGTTTAGCCTACGTCAAAAACAAAAATGAATGCATCGTATCTTGACAGTCTGATAGTGCAGCCATACTTCTGGCAAGTTGCAAGGAGCATGTCAGTGGCCAACGAATATATAATTCGCTGCCTGATGAGCGCCGATGCGCTTTAAACTTGTTGTCCCATAAATTCTACAATGTCCCCGCAGTACACTTGTCAACAATATTTTTTCATGCTGCACTTCGTTTACCAGGATCGCGGCTGCAATCGATCAGAGGGGTCACTGTGTCGTGGACTATTGCCATTTATAAACTGTACTTTGAACTTCATAAACAAACTTGTCTTTTTCTCTTCAAGCCCGCATTTGAGAGGAGCAGTGTCACAAAACATACTGGCACAATAATAAGGCTAAAAGTAAGAACGACCGTTTGAAATTTTTACTCATGGTCCCTCTTTTGTCAAACTGCACTTCAGCCGCGCTCTTGAAAGCAGAATGACAGAACAGACAGCTCCAAAATGCCTGCCTTTATGCTCCTTTTAGGAACGATATTTTTAAATGCGCACAAAATTAACGAAGTGGAGCAGTCGGCGAAAATGTCCAGCGGCCCGGTATTTTTTATCTGAGTGAAGCCTTTTTACGACACTTGAGCCACTCAGTGCTGATATTTTATAGCTGTAGTTAGGAGAAAGGTGCGCTGTACACGCGGTTTCTTTCATATCTTCAGTCGAGGCTCTCTACGCTAATAAGCTGCACAGTCCGGCCTTTGTGTACGACGCATGCGTGCGGCGCGCCTTTAACAAGAGGACATACACGTGATGCAAGAATCATTGAGAAAGTTGGATGAGAGGCCACTCACTGAGATGTTAAACCTGCAAGGGTAGATGTCCCCAGAACGATATTGCTCCACACTAGGGAGACTTTGTCATCCCACAAAGGCGTGTAAGAGCGGCACTATACGAAAGAAAACATGTGTGTGGTCATCTTATTTTCTATAGTCTCCGCGTTCATGTGCGTACGTAAAATCCTACAGAGGGAGCTTCGCCATGCAGAATGAGTCTCGGACGAAAGAGGCCTTGGTTGCTTCATGTGTCTAGGATTGCGATGTTCCTGCAACTGGCGCTTGGCAAATTTTGTTGACGCCTTTGGACCTTAAGCAGCTTTCCTTGAGAGACAACAGTTTTACGGGGTCATGAAGGTAGAGATCCGATATACATCCTGTAAAAGGACGGTGTTAACCTGCGCCTAACGAGCACACGACACTTTCCTAAACGACGCATGCAGCAGGTACACTTTATGCCTTGTGGTTTTTTGCTATGCAGACACTACTACCCTCTCAGTTCTTTCTATCTCATTCTTTGAGTACAGTTACTTGAGCGATGAACCGAGTGTCAGTGCGCTTTCAGGCAAATTTGCGTATAGGTAAGCGCGAAGAAAACGCGTGAGTGCGAGCGAAAAGCCTGAATATGCAATTACTGGCATGTTCTTACTGAAAAGAAAATAACCTTCTTTCCCAAAAGACACAAAAATTCCAAGTTTAAGGGAGAACGCATTGACAGACATGAACTTTATGGCTACCTTTATATAGCAGAACAGCGTATATTGACGAGGAATGCTGACATTATGCTACCAATTGCGCCTATAAAAGCCCGTCGGCATCATACCAGTATATGTCAACAACTGTTATTCTCTCTTTTTAGGGGCGAAGCTCCTTAAGGCGGCACCCGTTCGTCCCTCGTAATCGTCGTCATCGTAGTAGTGCGTAACAAGTCTTACGCTTTGACCTCCAAGGTGGTGCCGGTGGGAGATTTCTCCTGTGCGTTGTTGAACAATAAAAAATTCGCAGCGTGCGCGTTAACTAAAAGCCGAATTCGTCTGTCTCTCATTCCCCATTAGCAGCCATTGGCATGTTCCAGTAGGAAACGTTAGCAGAAGTAGAAGTGTAAGTGTTAGCTAAAAGCCGACTTCTTCTGTCTCTCATTCCCATTAGCAGCCATTGTTTACCTCCAAGGTAGTGCCTGGTGAGATTTCTCCTGTGCGTGATTAAACAATAAAAATTTTGTTCAAAACGCCGTTGATTGATGAAATAAACCAACGCAAGACGCCAGATGTTTTGTAAAAGCAGAACGAAAGAACGCCAGATGTTTTTCTTAAAGTGTAGTAGTAGTAGTTGTATGTAGCCACCTCGCCCGATCGTCAACGGGCGAGGTGGACCGGCAACGGCGCGAGGACCCTGCCGTACGAGAGTTAAATCACACTAAAAGACATACTTTGCGGGCGATACACTCTAGTGAGCTTTCAACTTTTCGTCTTAATGTACATGATAAAGAAATTATTTCTACGAAAAACGCAAGGCACACCTTGAGCAATATATTTGGTTTTGGGACGCTAAATGGAACCATGAGGCGATGCGAAGCCGGAGCACTTGCACGATCGCGTTCCGTTGGCTTTCGTTGGGCATGCTACCGACCTCGCGTCGTGGAACGCGCGTCCTGTCTTCCCTCTAGCCTTGCCTTTAATTCGCACAGGGCGAGCGGGGAATGCGGTCGCTCTTGGCGCTCTTTCGCTCGGGAGCGGACTTCTTCCTTGCATTTCACCGATCACAAGTGATAATGAAGGGACCACGTAAACCAACAGTACAATAAAAGTTTGATGTTTAATATATACACGATGTTTCACACTCTTTATATTATGTACTGGGCGCATTTCACGGAAGAGTTTCACGGTTTACACATGATTCCCTCCGTAGCTTCGCCCCATTCATCATCATTCACCCCGTGGATATGCTGTGATTTTTTTATCAAGCTCACAGCATATTGCTAGCTTGCCTTTGTGTATTTATGCAGCTCGTCGTGTGAGTATATAGTACCTTGCGCAAGCATATATATATACGCTGGTACCTTCCTTCAGGTCTTGCTTCCTCGAAAAATTACCATTCTTAATTATTGGCTTCCTTTCATGGTCGCCTCACTACAAGAGTTATTTGTCACGCTTAAATGGCTCGATACAGATTTTGCAAGCTATAAGGCGGCAACTTATGCTGCAGTAAAAGTCTAGCGATAAGTGTCTCATTTAGAAGGTTGCCCAACCCAGTTGCGTAACTCCCTTTTCGCAACAACCGCCTCATCAGGAAACGTCACACTGCCTAGCACCTGAAGCCATCCTATGAATTTGACTTAATCACCTAGACGGGGTATATGTAGCAGGATTTATAAATGCCTGACCATGTTGCCTAACCACAAAATCCTGCAGCCAGCTTTAAAGTTGGTCTTGATCTCGATGTCTATAACATCGAAGCTTTGGGAACGTCGGTTCCTTAGGTGCCTTGAAAAAAAAACAAGAAACGTGAATCTGTGAAGTAGTTTTGATACTGCTTGCTGAATTTTAGTGTTATGCGTATAAATATACACAAAAAAGAAAATCATCCGCACTTAAAGGGACCCTGAACCGGTTTTGACGATTTTGTACGAACACATTGGGCTGGTAGGGCATGTCGTAAGGATCATATACAGACCAATTTAGGCTACGTGCGTAAAGTGTCTCTTTTATTACAAGGCTTTGAAGCTGCGAATCGCTACCGATCACAGCGGCTCAGCTGTGATCCCCGCCCACTTCCAGTGCGTGTTGCACTGGAAGCGCGACCTCGCGCAGGCGACTGATCTGATTGATATGTCCAGTCCACGTCACTGAACCTCCTGTGGGCAACGAGCGTCGTCTGCTTGTATTATAACGTGCTCTGTGTTCACGTGAGCTGAGCGACAGTGTTCATCTCGAGGTTTATTTTCTTGGACAAAATGAATTGCCAAGCCGTGCTGTGTACCACATATCTAGCAATTGGTGACTTGTAGCTGCGACATCGTGCAATGTTTGCGAGGCATCTGGCGAGCGGGAATCCCTTCAGCTCGTCGCTGCAATGAGCGTCGCGCTCTCGCTATCCGTTCAACGCCAAGATCCGCATGTCTGCGGCTGTAAACTCCACCCCTGAAGAGACAACCACGTTACCAGGTTTACGCTTATCGGTGATCGTTCTCTAACTCTTTTTTGTTTGTCCGCATACTTTTGCAGGTTGTCGCCGTACAGGAGAATAAAATAACATCGACTGGTAGTGCGGCGGCACCTGTCGGAGCAAATATTAACCAACTCCGCGAGCGGGCGTGGTGCCGGGCAGACTGAGCCTCCGAGATTGCGCGCAACCTGTCGGTGCGCAATATCGGAGGCCCATGACTGGGCGAAGCTCAAACCATCGAGTGCGATTTATGACAGCACTGCGATCACCGGCGATGCCAGCGATGTCTCTGTGAGTTGAGGGTACAAGGCAGGCTGAGGAGGAGGGTATATATATAATTGTCTGTAGTGGCCTTGGTACAGGGTGCGTCGCTAATTTCTGGTGCGAATGATTTAGGGATGCTCTTGCCTAAATGCTGACAAACCTTCAAAAAACCTTTCAGGGTCCCTTTAACATGCCGACATGTAGTGGTCATATTAAGTTTAATTTTCGTACACTCGTACACACAGTAGCGTGCTATTCTGCTCTGTATGGTATTTCAAAATGCGAACATGCTCCACATGAATATACAACGCCGTGGAAATCATTAGCGGTACGGCTAATCACCAGTTTAACAAGAGGAGACAAGGGAAACAAAGGAGACAGAAAAAGCAAGGAAGAGACCAATTTATTAGTGGTTTTCGAAACATTATTTGGATATCGCATCCTGCGAAATGAACGAACAAGTGATGCGAAATTACCATTTTTTGCCGTCAAGGCTTCATGGAATATTCAGCAAATATCTAGTGGATAAGGTATGCAGAAGCACAATTCTTAAAGTGATTAATGACCTGCCAGTTAAACCTATAATAAACACTAAGCACGCATCTGACAGTGCACATTGACCAGAAAATGGTGCTGCCTAATCGTGCTGAAACTGCAAACGCAACCGATTGGGCTCAGTAAGGCATGTCTTGCTTGAGGTTGCTTTTTGCAGTTAGGTGTCACGGTCTTCTCCGGCCAGTCGTGGGTAACCAGCGCTGTCGTTGACTCGGTCAATGTCTACTGCGACCATTGGAGTCGCTGTGGATTGTGCTGTGGCTGTGGCTCTGGTAGTCGCTCTGGCTCCAGATTAGTAATGGCGACTACGCTTCAGTTTTCAAGTGATCTAGTGTGTTCTTGTACTTAGAAATCGACTCGGACGTGTCTGGTCTAGGAAGCAGAGGACGAGGTGGCACCTGTGATCTGCTGTTCACAGAGTTTCTTTAAACCGCCACGGCGTCGGGAGTGTCGCTTTCTGACGACAGCTACCCGACAAGCCACACGGTCTCACTACTTCTGCTTAGGATCTCATTTTCCTTCTATATGTTGGTGGCAGTCATTTGACGAAGCGTCATGGCACCTGAGGAAATTGCGGCACTTGAGGGCCTGGACAGGCAGGAGTCTGCAGGGTGTTATTCGGCCAGTACGAGCAAACTATCGTGTTCCGACACACGGCGCTCACGTGTCCAAACCTGAGACAGTAGCGGCTTTGGAATGGCCTTGGAATGAATGGTCGTACAGGATGCCGACAGTGGCCTTCCTTGACAAGCGAGGGCAGAAATTCACCCTTGAATCTCCCTTTATCTAGGATAGCGTATAAGAAGTGCACCTCAAACAGCAAACAGTACATGAGCATAAGAAATAATTTAATCAATATTAGGACACTTTGAAAACAAATTATGACATATTATGTACCTGGAGCGCATAACAATAACACATACGAAAAAAAGTAAGAAAATATATTTTTACTCATACATACACATAAAGGGAGCGTATAAATTGGTAAATAACAGCATGCAACATGACTGTACAAGGTAGTGAATTCAATATAGCTTGTTTCTAGCAATGTTGGGTGCCCACATGTTACTTAAGAATGTTTTTCAGCGCAAAGAGAAATTCTTATCTTTATTGGCCTCGAGAAGCAGAAATTTCAGGTAGCGCAAAACAACGATAATCATAATGGGGAGGTTGCATGTGATATTTCGTGAGTAGACAATGATAGAAGTGAACCGTGCGGAATGAACCATAAATGACTCATAAGCGATGCCTGTAGAGCAGTTTTAAGTATACGCTCACACAAAAGAAAAACTAGCAATTCGGCACTCTTCGAAAATGAGGATGTGAATGAGTGTAACATACATATCCTGATTGATCGCGCTGGAATTCGCCTGAGTACTTTAGCATCGCGAAGGAGAGTAAGAATCTGAAACATTATTTTTGCACAAGAACAAATCTGTTTTAGTTATGCTCTTTCTTATTAAGGCTTCTTTGTTTGTTTGAGGTAAACAATGAGTTTGATATGGCAGGGTCAGAATACTCGTGATGAGGAAATGTTGGGGATTTGAATAAACGTAAATACAAAACGCTATTTTGCTATGTGCGCATATTTTAATTTTATTTTCCTTTGATTTGCGCTAATTGTGAAAGGCTCTACGACATGCATTCAGTAATGTTCTTCATTTAATCTAACAATGTAACCTTTACAGCGAAAGCTGTCATGAGATCACAACAAGGGTCGTTTTTGGCGCCGTAATTGTCCGCCGCCGCCGGTGTCCCGCAACTATTATGCGCGGAATAAGAAAAAATACTAATAAGAAAAATCTCCGGGATGGAACGAGGTTCGAACCTGGCCCTCTTCATTGTAGCCCAGTATTCTACCTCAGGGGTCGGGCCGGTGCTTGAAATTGCTTTGCAAAAAGCCCCTATACAGGCTTCATGACGGGAAGGAACCACATTAACGTATGTAATGTAGCGTGGTAGAAGAGTAAAATAAGAGCCACACTTCACACAAAGCGATTCTGTAACCAGTCCTCACACAATGCGAATTGCACAACGAGTTGGTTTTTAATGCTTCAACCCATTACAAAGCGCTCTGCCATAATTTTTTCCGAAAGTCTGCCCTTAGGCATAATATTTATTCAGAAATACACATATAATTTGCTTCGTGTATGAAGTCCAGTAACGAGCGGTGGTGAGGTCCACTAATCCAGCGGTCATCGTCATGAGGCACATCATCAACAAAGTACGCATAATGCCTTACAGGTATTTAGCGGGTATCACAGTTCTCCACAGAACGACCGAAAATTGCATATTGGCTGCTTTACTACTTCACAAAATTTATGATGGTTTATAGTGTAGTGGGTTTCCTTGCAACTGCACTTCTTTGGTTGCCAAGGAAGCCCATAAGGCTTCCGTGATCCTTTCCTCTGGATCTCAATAAAGTTATTCCCTCTATCCCTCTCTTCTCACGTTAACGTATGCTATAAAGCGTGGTGGGAGAGTTAAATAACGACCGGGCATCACACAACGCGAATTACGTAACTGGTGGGTCGGTTTAAAGCTTCCAGCCGATTACAAAGGCTAAGCCATAATTCTTCAACGTCATCAGCCGTCACATCAACAAACTGCACATAATGCCTTACAGATGGTACCTCGCTTCTCCGCAGAATAACGAATAATGACGTGGTGGGTGCTTCCCAACTTCACAAAACTTATTATTTGTGGCGTAGTGGGTACGTTGCTAGTGTACTTGAATTAGTAGCCACAAGAGAGTTTACAACGGGCTCTAGAAATGCCGCTCTTCCAGCTGTCGCTGTTACTGTGCTGCGCTTTGTGCGCAGGCCTGGCGTTTTTTTATTATATGTTATTTACGAGAACCATGTAATCTAGTTTATGCAATATTTAGTAACGACATACGTTAGGTAATGGGAGGGCACATGTGTTTCACAGATTAGATATGTCTTTTTTGTTTCATTCTTTCATAAGTTTTTCTGCTCGTTAACCACTGCCGTCCCTTCACTTGGTATGAAGTGATGCCCCACGCAAAACATTTCCACGCACTTGACATGGTTACGGCGATTTTTTTTATTTTTGGCATACCTTGGCAGGCATGCACAAAGCCTAGTCACAGATTCTCGCAAATGACAAGAACAGAAAACGGAATAGGTCACGTGCTCCATTACGTACAAAAGTAACCTCGCTGATGGCTGGGCGAGATGGTATTGTATGTTCAAACTTATTAGAGCGTGGCAAAGATAGAAATAAATGACAATGGGGCCAATAAGAAAGGAGAAAGAGCGCTGACAGCATGCTGTTTTTAAGCATCATTTGAAATCCAGCGCTTCCTCGGCCTTCTTTTTGGGCTCCTTAGTTGCTTCCGCGTATTCTTTGTCACGCTAAAGAAGTTTAAACACTGCCCTGTGCTAGGCTTGGCCTTCGGCTCTGAGCTGGAAATCAGAGGTTCGATTCTGCATTACGATGAACATGGCGTGCAGTGATGCTCGCGTGCCGTGATCTGTGGTCGTCTGCCAGCTCCTAGCGTCCGAAAAAAATAATAAAAGAAACAAACCAAGAACATACATATATTTTACTTTAATTTCAACTCTGCAATCACTCTTTTTTCTATTATGTCGCCCGTTGTGCACGATGCGAACATATTTCTTCATTATAATTTCAAGAGGGCCAGCTTTGCAAGAAAAGACGTGGCGGTGAATTTCTATGCGGCCACTGATGAACTTTAGAGTAGGTACCTAGGGTCGCTTTTTAGCACTATACATTTGAATACGCCCTACAATAAAAGTAGTAACTGAACTGATTTATCTGCAGGAGAATCTGTTGCTAGACCAGTTGGTACATTCTTGAAACTAAAAAAAAGAGCTTACGGACGCGAACACAAGAAGAGAAAACGACATACACTCGCTGGAACTAGCAACAGGTTTAATGAAACCATCACACATAACGTTCCCAGGAAATCCAAGCGCGCATGCGTCGTGATTCACAAAAGAAGAGTGAATGACATCAGTAGCGACGTTTTTCTAGATAATCAATCTCTCTCTTTGATAATGATAGCGAAGGTACACTAATGCATTTTTTCGAACCATGTTTCCAGATTTGTTATGCTTCAGATAATATTAATCTTAAAGAAAATCCCGGATGCTTTATTCACTTCACGTTTTATTGCGTGGTTCCCTTATCAATAATATGCGTGCCTTTCAGATCAGGAGAGCAACAGCACACCCGGTAATGAGCAGGCAGGTTTGCACCTCCTCCTGGCCTGATAGACGCTTCATGTTCTTTTAAGCGGACATTAATGCACCGTCCCGTTTGTCCAATATGCACGCAACCACACGAAACTGGCATACGATAAATAACAGTTGCGATGCACGAGGTAAAACAAGACTTATGACTGGTACAGAAGGCATTCATAAGCGTTAAGTTGCACTGAAGTTCAGGTTGGGAAAGGCAAGATTTTTTTATTGCGATAGCAATTATATGGACAGTCTCGGCTGGATTTTGCCGTCGCCGTCGCCGCCGTCATGCGCCGTATATGTATAAGTATGTATATATAAGTAAAAGCCCCAAAGAAAAATGATTCAGAAAAATGCTTCCGAAGCGCGGAATCGAACGAGGGACCTCTTGCTCCGCAGCGAGTGGCGCTAACCACTACGCCACGAAACGCAGATCCTCCCCGTAGCTAACGGCGAGCGTTATATACACACCCTTTACCGCTGGACGGACTCAGAGACTATAAGCGTTTCTTATTAAGAGATAATAAGCGTTTCTTCATTACCAGCGATATGGCGCTGGGAGCGCGACGGGTGCATTAAAAGTCGTCGGCGAGCTCGCTCGCTTCTTCTTATATTTGCGCAGAGAGAACCTTGCCCTTCCGCTGTCTGCTCGCGCGGTTTTCTCGTGGTGAGGGGAAGAGGAATGTTTCAAGCTTTCACCGTGATGTCCGCGCTCATGTTACGGAGCGTACGAAAGTCACTCGAGCCAAAGGGACGCCGCTAAACGAACAAACAGAAGATGAGCGCGAACTATCAAGTGTCACAGCTCGACACTTGAAGCACGCCAGTTTCCTTCGCTGCTTCGGCCGCCTTTGCAACAGAAGCGCTGTTCAAACTGAGAGTATCCATTGGCGAGCCTCACTTCGTATAGCATTAATTTCTTGCTGTCGCATTCATTGCTTCGCCCTTGCGGCGAAACTGTGTCTTTTTTAGGGTGGTCAAAATATACTCGCGCCGTTATTTTCATTTTAGGGGCGAAGCTCCTGATGCCGTGGGTCCGTCCATCCTCCGCTTGTTTGTAGCGTTGTAGTAGCCACCTCTAGCTCGTGAGAAGCGCGCGTTCTGGTATGCAGTAGAAGAAGAAGACGACGTTAACGAGTGACACTCTCGTGCGTGTTCGCCTGTGTGGCGTTCTTTCTTCTTTACTACGTCTCGTGTTTTCAACGACACCCGAAGACAAACATTCAGAAGTAACGCGCCATGAGGGCTCCCTCTTGGCACGCTTTCTCTTTAGCTTAGAGTCGCCAGATGGAAGACAAGGCTGCGGAACGGAGGGCACGGAAGGCGGCGGCAGCGCGCGCTCACAGACAGAATCCTGAGGTGAGAGCCAGCGAGGCCGAAGCTGCACGTCGACGCCGCGAAGCAGATTCCGCTGTTCGAGCCCGCGAAGCCGAAGCTGCTCGACAAGCTGCACGGCTGCGGCGAGAATACCCCGCCGTTCGAGCCCGCGAGGCCGAAACTACTCGACAAGCTGCAGGGCTGCGGCGAGAAGACCCCGCCGTTCGAGCCCGCGAGGCCGAAGCTGTTCGACAAGCTGCACGGCTGCGGCGCGAAGACCCCGCCGTTCGAGCCCACGAGGCCGAAGCTGCACGGCTGCGGCCCGAATCGGATCTTCAAAATGTGAGGGACCGTGAAGCGGCGAGAAAGCGCGCGTACAGGCAGGCAGAGCCCGAGGCTGTGCGAGCACGTGAAGTGGCTGCAAAACGCATCAGGCGGGCTCTGCCCGAAGGCGCCGACGCGCGCTTCCAGCGGGACTCCTTGATAACAGTTTCAGCCATAGTTGCGGCGTGTGATACAGATTGTGGTTCTCAAAAATCTAGTCACAATATCTTCCATCAAGAAGGACCACGCTCGCGCCAATGCCATCGCCGTGCTGCAGCGCGAGTTCGCTTCGCCCCACTCATCATCATTCACCACGTGGATATGGTGTGATTTTTTTGCAACATTCCACGCTTCAAGCAAATAAACCTATGAAAAAAATGACATCACTCTAGAATATTAGTGGACATATTCTAATAATTGCTTTCTATGGGTCTCGTTGGAGATTGGCATCTCACATGGAGATATATGAAGGCAGTCCATGGTGTCGGTTTGGTTACTCTTGTTGGGTACTTGTAAAGCAACTAAAGGCTGACGCTAACGATAAATACGAAGCCGTCGTTCTGTTGTTACCGGCACTAAATGTATTTTGCCACATTACAAGGAAAGTATAATCTAAATATGCTGCTCGAGCGTCTGGGTCTGTTATGTTTCATGTGGAAACGTAAATTGAACAAGGAGCCGATTTTTTTAAAGGTGAAAGGTCACCGACACACTCATTTCCCAGTGTTGGAAACGCCCTGAGATTCTTTTGTTATTCCATCAAAATAATGTATGAACGTTAACAGCTCCACAGGCATCAAAAACTTTGCCGTAGATTCGAACGCAAGAAAAATAGTGAGGATGAGGACAAAATATAAAAAAATCCACCCTCGATATGCACAGGCACATACATTGGTCTTTCAACGGCAGTGCCGTTGAGAATGAGTGGGAAATCAGACCCTTCGTACTGATAAAAAATTGCACAATTGTGGAAGAAGAGAAGCACGGGTCCTGGCTATTGAGCTGTGTCGAGTGCCTCTAGGTGGGAAGCGAGCAAATGAGCAGAGAGAGGGGCTCCGAATGGGGGACACGAAAGAGACGATTGAGGCTGACCGCCGATTTCCTCGATGTGTGGCGACTCTAGTGTCGTTGACAATCGAATAGGTGCGTGCGCAGCTTGAGCGCTGAATTGCCCTCCCTGCGAGAGGTCGTTCAGACACACCGGTCACGGACACAATAATGGCTGGGTTCGACAGCCGGCCGGTGAACGGGCCCGAAAGACATGCTTCTGCTTCCGTTTCGCTGCTCGTAAAGGCAGTGACCTCGACCGCTGGAGAGATAGGCGGAGAAAGGACGCCGTGCACGAAAGAGTGTCTCGGCCAAACTTGCCGTACGTTGACCTTTATATGTTTTGATTTCTCTGGTTCTTTCTTACGATGTGCATTTCAATGTATATTTTCTTCAGTTAATTATAGTGAATCTAACTATCACTATTAAAACATACTGGCCGAGACCATCCTCAGCACAGAAGGCTTTGAAAGCGTGGTTGTGTTTCTTGTGGTCTGCCTATCTTAGAGGCAAACTTTAAGCAGCGTCGTACTTTCTCTGTCTGTTTGCTGTTTCTTTTTTGTAACATTTATTTTCTATTATCTTTTATTCCCCTTACCCCTTTCCTTAGCAAAGGGTAGCCAGCCAGTGTAACAACTGGCTAACCTCCCTATCTTTCTGTCTATATCTTACTCCACCTCCTCCTTGAGCTGGTTTATGCGTAGAAGCGAGCAATCACACTTGGGACGAGATATCGAAGCACATAGCAGACTAATTATCAAAACATTCTTCCATTTGGTTAATTTGGGGCAAGCTGTTGCGCACAATCGATTGCTTTTTAACAATAGGTCGGCTCGAGAAGCTTGCGTCTGACCTGGTTTCCGTAAGTGAAGAAAACTGCTACGGTGAGTCAGGAATCATAGATTTGTAATTTATATATTGGGTGAGATGACAAGGTAAGAACATAACTGGCACTATCTTGTTAACTATAGAACTTTTTTATTTCTTATAAAGGTATTGTCCACCTTGTTGATCTATTTGTTAGTCAAAGATTACAGCTCCACCGTCTCCCACGGGGTGTGGATAAATATGTGCACTCTAAATAGTCCCTGCTGTACAAAAAGGCGAGTGACGTTCTATGAAAAGGTGCTCCATAGGTACCACCGTGACTGCTAATACGGGGATGAATATTGCGTGACCAGGGCTCGTCAGAGGCTGATATATTACTTAACAGGCCAATTCGTTTTGCTACTGCGTGCTCTGGGCCTGTGGTTTGTATTTGTGTTAAAAGGTTACAGCTCTAGCGAATACCTGTTAAAATTTAGAACAACCACAGAGCAACACCGGTCTCTCTTATATGGTATCCATTTTTTTGTTAATTTTTGTGTAGTTTCTTCGTGCTAGGATTTCCTTATATTGCCTTGCATATCGGCAATAAACTTCAGTTGTAAGTACGCGCTTAACCTGTACTCTTCCTTCTTCTTACGTCCGTGTTCTGCGCTTTAAAGCATCGCGTCATTCAAGCGCCACAGCAGCAGTGCGTTTGGCCTAGAGATCGAAAGGAAGAAAGGTTCAATGAAAGGCAGAGGTTATCCAAAATAAAACTATGCGGTTTGCTACCCTGCACTGGAGCAGGACATTAAGCCTAGTTCATATAGGTATCCAAGAGAAGCCGTTTTGTCTGGCACTTACTACATTTCTTTCAGGCTTTGCACCGATCCATGTAATGAACATATGGTTTGGGGTTTAGTTTTTTTTTTTTTTGCGAAAACGTATTCTAGCGCAATACTATTAACTGCGAAGGAAACCACGTCTGAGGGAGTACAAAAAGATTTATTTTTTTTCCCGGATTTCAGCATTAGCCTGGCTGACCTTTTAACTAAAATGTATGGCCGCCATGATACGGAACATTCAGCGCGCGATACGGGACAGAAATTGTATTGAGGCTTAAAGAAAAACATAAAATAAATGCCTCAGCCTGCACCACGCGATACGGTACAAGAACGTACAGAGCAAAATTACCGTCTTCTCTGTGCTCTCGTCTCATTTTTCGTGTTATTATTTTTACTGTTTCGTCTTCAAGCGCGGCGCCACGACGCTCCAGTTCAGACACTTCTGTAGCGGCAGCTCTCTGTGTAGTTAAATCAGGTGCATTCCATGGCAAAGTTCCCGCTCATGATACATATGATTATTCACCCATAGAAGAATACCACCAAGCCCGAGTTCCGCTTTTATTGAAAGTCCTCTCGCTTCACCATATATTTTGTCGTTCTTAGTTTGCGCTCGGCATTTAACAAAGACCTTCCTTACGCTAGGGAGAAAGCGCGGCACCCCTTTGCGCGCCCTGATTAGATTACTGCCGACTGAGCCATTCTCGAGTACGTTTACTCAAAGGCACGTTTACGTACCTCAAAGCCTGGCCGCAGCCGCTGAAACCAATCATTTCTTCGAGACAAGAACACGCCACCTACAATGAAGCACGAAATCATCAAGTAACACCGCTTTTATTCGGCACCCAAAGTGCATACCGCCGCTTCACTTGAGAATGCAGCGTGCCGACTTACACGTTCTGTCCTTGCCCTTAAGGTTAGTCAAGTATTGCTGTCGCTAGTATAAGTCGGCGTTTTCTACCTGCGTATGACGTGCTTTGCTTTCGTGACGAACGAGCGAGCGCGAGTGCTTAGTTTGGTGCGTATACACACGGATACCAGTGAGGGCTCGTATCTATCTTAACGTACAGGCACTTTGGTTAACCTGTTATCACAGAGAGCATCCTGCGTCCAAATGATTTCCGAAAATTAACGTACTATGGAAGTTGCCGTCGTAATCGGATGTCTCTTGGCCGTACCATCAACGGGCTTTTTCTTTCTTTGCGAAGCAAGATAATTGTAGTCACTGTAATCGTAGCAGCCAGCTTAGCTGTTGCTCCACATTGCAACCCAGTTCACTAGTCGCTTTTACGAGGGCTTCTCGTTATCTTTCAACACCCCCCCCAGCACGCTTTTGTACATTTGTTTGCCAGGTTACCAACCATATTTGCCTGAGCGTAAGCCATGCAAATACGGAAGCAGTTTTCCCCGACCAAATTCAATGTTCTTGCTTTCTTTGAATTTCCTTCTATTTATCTTTCCTTGGTCGACAACTGCGCTCTCAAGCATACGAA
Source organism: Rhipicephalus sanguineus (assembly GCF_013339695.2). Lineage (NCBI taxonomy): Eukaryota > Metazoa > Arthropoda > Arachnida > Ixodida > Ixodidae > Rhipicephalus > Rhipicephalus sanguineus. The sequence goes on along the minus strand of NC_051180.1, from coordinate 99,971,519 downwards.
TATGCGAACTGTACGAACGTGCACACAACGAACGCAATCGCCACAGAACAGTCTGCATGGATGAGGGGGTGCAGGTGCCGGAAAACGCACGAAGAGCGTTTGGACAAGGAATGGGTTTAAGTGGACAAATAGAATTGCTAGACATGAAAAAAAGAAAAGAATCTCGACTTCAGATTTCTTTTCAACCTACCCGAAGACGAACAGCCCGAGGTCACGACGACATCACCTCGTTCGGATTTCGCATTCTTCGTTGCGCGCTGAAAAATTACGCAAGAAACCCAGCAAAATTAAATGCGCGGGAAAGAAAAAAAAATCGTTCGAAAACGAGAGAGGTTGACAATGGTATGTGAGGCAGCGGTGTAGACGCCGTAAAAAATAGTTTCGAGGAAATCAATTAGGTTCGAATATTTGCCACGAGCACTCGAATTACCATTAATTAGCATTCTGTGAAAGCTGAAGTCTCACCGCCAAAGCCCGTAGCGCGTATATCTCTAAATTCAGCTTTCCGTCTTTTCAAAGAGTAATCTTCATTTGCGCTTTCCTATTTGTGTTCCCTAGTTCTTGGTGATGTATAGCCCCGACCTTTCACGAATATATACGTAGAAAAAAGACGGTGATTTTAGATCATTTCCGTAATGATGTTGTACCCTTCAAAAGAACGTAAATAATATTGTGACATTACGACAGCTGGTTAAGTGTATTAAAAGGTTGTTGCATCTCTTACTTTCACTATGACGCCGTCCTCTGAAACTTTAGGCCAATCAATTTATGTTTGGAAAGTTCGGCAATTATAAAGGCAACATTCTCTCATCTCATTCTCCCCGTTATATTGAAACTAGCATGTGGACTTTACGCGGAGAAAGGTGCGCGCTAAATTCAACCTATCAAGGACTACAAAACACGCTGCATGCATATCCCTCTCTTCCCTTATTCCACCATTATATGTAAGCACACCGTATTTATTATGTCCGCATCCACCGTTTACGTACGTAACAGTGTATGAGGCTGCTTGGTTAGCTTTATCTCAGTGGTGTTGGTATCCACAGCAAGACATGACTACAGCAGTCATAATGAAAGTGATCACGTGGTCAGAAGCATAGTTGTTGCATCTGCAGAGTTCAGTCGATCGATAACCCATCAGCTTCTTTGGTCAATTCATTTATTTCCATTCGTTAATCACTCGGGCGTTTATATTATGTCGACGCGCGTTGGAATTAAAGGCGTACAGCTTTGCCTGACAAAGGGCCCAGATCCTTTAGACGCACTCACATGGTCAGAATAAACACAAATCTCAAGCACGGGAGCACAACGCAGATGGCACGTGTTTGCAGCTACAGCAACGAGAGTAACTGTGGAAAAAAAATATAAATTATTAATGTTGAGAATGTGTAATGTTGTGCAGACCTAAGATATTACTGCAAGGTTGACTAGCTTTGGTGGATTTAATGTTGTTAGATACGGTGTATATGAAACGAAAGCTGTCTAGAAAAGTTGTCATTACATGTTCACAGAGCTGAGAACCGTAGCTGAAACGATTACGCTATATGGCCGCAGTAGGGCACAATGCACATGTCGCTGAATAGCAATGCAGTAACCATTACTGCTTAATTTAGCGCTGTAATTCATTAAAGCATAGTATTGCGAATATCAAATAATTTATGCGGGGAAATGAATTGGTATCTCTTCTCATGTTTGTTCTCTTCCTATGACGAGCGCATACTTTTTGGCATAAAGTGCCTTGGTCAAGTCAAACTTGCAATGGAGGGGGTCGCGTTCTCGAACACCGACTTACAATGGCGGTTTATGCTGTCACAGCACATGTAATTCTCGGGGCGCTGACCTATGGCAGTTCTTTTAAAAACACGAGTCTCTAAGAAGGGGGCATCACAGAGTGTTCGAGATAGTAAACCTGTCTATGAGGAGAGGTTGTAACAAGAGAGAGAGAAGGGATAGCAGAAAGGCATCTATAAAGGGGCGTAGCACCGGCCAGCTACCATAAAAAAACGTGTGACAGCTCCCCACTGCAAACCTGAGAATTGCGTAGCACGGGCGCCCAGTGATTCGCCGTTCCGGTAATTTTCCCACTGCTCCAATTACCAAAGTGTCAATGACGCAATGTTGAGGCAAGCAAGTAGGTTTCCCCGGCACGAGTACAATCTTTTTAGGGAGATTTGCAAACTCGGTGTGCGAGATGTGCGCTACCTTTTGCTGCGCTTTATGGACTTCTGCTTGTTACGGCAGTTGAGATACGCGTCGTCTGCAGCGAGTCCATCAGGTTGTTTCTCCCATCGGTTATAGAGACGCAGCGCCGGTGAAGCGTAGGGGGAGGGGCATGGTGGGCGCCTCTCTTGCGTGGCCCGGAGTTAGCCGCAAGTTTCGGAAATGTTTTTAGCAATTTAGTTATTTATTGCCATTATGTCTTGGTTATTTGTGTTAAATAATACTTTAGACTTTTTCTTTTATTTCAACCCGGTTGAGCATTGCTGGCCTTGTTATGGCCTGTATTGAGCGCTTTACTGTGAGAGTGATCATGCCACTTAAGATGCATGGTGGACGACAAGCCGGGACCCTAAAGTGTTCGATACTTAAAATTTCTACGTGTTCAGGGGAAACTGTCCTTGGTGCGGAGGGTGGTCATTTGTCGCCCTCGTTACATGAAAGTACAGTGCCAGACCGCAAATGCTAATTTCTAAATTCTTAAGCGAAAATTTAAACACTGTGCCTTGAGCAGCCACCCTTGTCCGAGCTGACAAGGAGGCCTGATAAGCAGGACCCTAGGATGACCAGAGACAGGACATATGGCAATGACAAGGCTCCTAACGAAGAAAAGATCACACACACCACGCGCCCTCAGGCCGCACCCTAGGCCACACGTTCGATTTTAGATATGCGAGGCCGAACCTTCTATTCCTCAAAAGCCCTACCAAGAGATGTTTCTTTTATCGCTACTCCCCTTGTTCTATTCTTTATGTATTCCGTGTACTTTCTTGCCCGCGTGCTGCCCGTATTTCAGACAAACTTCTGAGTTGGTGCAGATTTCTGCTCCCGATTACTGTTTCCTTCAGCACGAGAGCAAGGAAGTATGGAACACATTGCGCTGTCAAATAAAAATGACAGTACGCTGTTGCCCGTAAAATGCAACAGGGTATGTGCGCATTAGCTTGCATTCATGGACGAGTTCATTTCGCTGCGGTAGGACGCGTTACTCGGAAATGCATTCCAATCAAGGCTGCTTGGCTAGCAATCTCGTGTAAAAATTCATGTGACTCCTGCAATATAAAAAACGCAAAACCTTGAAAGAACGTGAGCTTGGACATGTTTTGTAATCCATCTTAACACCTATAGCGCACAGAAGGACAGGAAGACAGATACAACGTGGACGCAGCGCTAACTTCAATAAATGATTTTTACGAAGCAGTCACGTGAAAAATATAGGAAATAACAAGCAATGCACGCAGGCGCATAAGTACGAGATTATTATTAAAATATCATGACACATGTGACAGACGTGTAACCAACGATAACATGAGAGTACAAAGATATATTTACAAGATTACCAGGCCGTGTAGACGCAACGATCGTCCTCAGGTCACCCTTCCTATCACTTGGTGTTAAGACAACACCGTTTAGGCAGGTTGGGTCACGTGGTATGGACAAAAGCTATCCGTGACAAGGATGGGCGAAATTAACAAGGTGGTCGCACGTTTTATACGTATACGCACATAGCCGAAAAACACGATCTCTTTTTCTCTCTTCTATATATATATGACACATAGAAGTGTGTGTAGGGAATGGTACACTTCATGACGTGCGCAAGAATATGCCACTAGGTCAATGAAACCGCCGAAATAGATAGTCGTATATCGCGTATTTTTCTGTCATATCACAAGGTCACGCAGCCTTAGCAATGCGCGCAGTATCGCCTTCTCGCTTGTCGCGCCCTCATTTCCGACACAGCAAGGTTAAAGCAGTGCGCGTGCGTGTGATGGATAGCGGCTCGAAAAACTAAGTCTTTTCGGAAGAGAACAGCGCTTAACTCCGCGACTGGCGGTCTCAGCGAAATTTTCTTTCTTGAGTTCATCTCTCAGAGACGACCACCTCGCCATCATCCTCTACTAGTCCTTTCTGTAAACTATAGGTGAGCAGGAGGAAAAGTTGGAGCGAGAGAGAGAGAAACCCGTGGTCGCGTCCTCTGCCTGGAATTTCCCGGCGCTTAATTGCTTCCTGCGGTGGATGCCCGTATGAAAGCTACGCGAAGCCCTTTGGCGCGGTGTGGTTGCGCGAATGCGCTGTTTCTGTTGTTTCTCTTCCTTAGCATCAACTGCTTTACATATTACTTGCTTTCTTTATCAGGCACTGACGCCGGAATTGCCTGTGTGAGTAATTGTTTCCAGACTAGAGAACCAGAAAGGAAGTTAGCACGCGTGTTGTCAGGTGAGGGCTCGATCGCACTAAAATGTAGTAGCTGTGATATATCCACTTGACTTCATTATTATCAGCATTAGTGATTTAATGAAGGAGTTATTTCTCGCACGACGTAACACGTAAGCACGGACAATGCATAACTGACGTTTGCCCTCATAATTTGTGAAAAAAAATGAACCTGCATTAGTAAGCTTGGTCTCTTTTCGAAGGCGTTCTTACTTGTGTATACTTTCGAAATACAGCATACACCACCACGCGCATGTAGTACAGAGTCGAAATAGAGCACGCAGTCTTTACACGGCACATTTTAGCGTGAGGAAAAAATGTGGAAGGGCGTATTCTAAATCAACTTTACCCATGAAAATGGCCTTTCACTCAAAACTAAAAGCTATAGAGGTGCTATCTGTTCAGTTGTACTACGCTGAAGAAACGGAGTTTGATATCGATAAAAGATATTCGATCTCACGAAGAGAATAGCGACTCTGCCAAAAGCATGGTGGAGTACATTCTGTGGAGTTTACCTTTCTACTGAGTTTTGTATTATCGAATATTTACAATGCACTCTCGTCTTATGTGCGTATGTCGATGGGATAAACCTTTCCATGTTTGAGCATATAAACATTTTTGAGCATATGAGACCCGTCCAACGGATCAAGTACAAGCCTTATAATTTTTCGACTCCTGTAAACAAGCAGGAAGAAGCTACTCTTTGTGTTTTTTCCTCAGTGTTCTCATATGCTTTCGAAGAGAATTGCTGAACTTCAGCGATCGTGTCATGTTCTGTATTACAGCGCACTACCGGTTACTCGAAATGCCGTTGTAGTTTGAGTACACTGTATAGGACCCAATAACGAAAAGAAGCTATTCTTGTGCAGGCAGAATGCCGTATGTAAAGTCTTCTGCAATCAAATGCAGCCTCTTAAAAAGGGAGTCATATATGTATCTACGGGTGTATGACGCATGTTGACGGCACACACTTGCGAATTGCAATTTCTTACTCTCTACCATCGGTCGTTTAGCGAGGCCGGTTGCAGTGCCTTCGTCGCTTTCTGGTCGGAAGCTAGAAGGTTCCGGCACTCCAAAATTGATTGTTCAGAAAGCGCTGGTCATTGGTCTTTGGGAGCTATAGTGAGGACAATGACACAGGACGTGCGCAATGTTTTCCTCACTGCCACAGTGAGCACAGGCAGCACTGCCTGCCATTCCGATTCGGTAAGCAAAGCTGTTCGTGAAAGACACTCCAAGCCACAGGCGGCAGAGGACTGTTGTTTCGGGTCGGGATAGTTCAGACGGAATTTGAAGTTGAAGTGTTGGATCCAGACGGTGAAGGCGGGTATGCAGAAAACCGGACGTATTCCACATTGAATGCGTTAGATCACGTGCGAGCAAGCGAATCTTTGATGCTGCATCGGTTCGTAATAATGGAATGGCTTCCTGCACGCCACCTTCGTGAGCATTTTTCGCAGAATTATCGGCAATTTTTTTTTATTTTTTACTATTTTTTTCCTTCCTTATCTTTCCATCTCCCTTACCCCTTCCCCAGTGCAGGGTAGCAAATCGAAAACTTCTGGTTAACCTCCCTGTCTTTCACTTAACATTTCTCTCTCTCTTACCCTCTAGATTTGCATAAAATGTTTACATCAGAGTGAAAGTCGGGGGCAATGTCCTAACTTGTCATTACATACTACCCGTGTAAATAATGGTTTGTCATTTTTCGCGCCTTGTTAAAGAGCATTTTGTCAACATTTAGATGCTATGTTCACAGGAACAAATGTCAGATGAGTTGTGCAGAATTAGCTGGGAGCAACACTGTCTAGAGACTGGCAATCTCGGTTACTTATACTCATGCTACAGGATCTTCTGACGCTCCTATACGAACAAACGCTCTTTTTGCAGCGTTTTTTCGTTCCTTTTCGAATTGTCTTTGTAAAAACGTGCGACACTTGCAAGTTTTCGGCATCCATTATAATAATATCATTCTTTATGTCATTTCTTTGAAATCAGCATTCAATACAAAAATCTTATTCGGAAAGGACTTGAGCCGCAGTCGCAGTCAGTTCTTTAGCCTCTAAAGCGTGCCCCGTCCGCAAGACAGCTGGGGTTGTCGGGGAAGCCATACTCGAGATAGCCGGATTAACAGCCAGAATCAAACTGTGCTCGGTGTATATATGGTCAGCTTAATTATTTCGTTGAGTTATTTGTTGTCAAATTATCCTTCGTTTCGTCAGTTGCTTTTTTGCAGCTCACGTTCTGTGCGATACAAATCTTGTACGGAAGAAACAGGGTTGTGTCTTACCCTGTAAAGCGTGCTTTGCCTGTAAAATTGCCACGGTTAGCGAGGAAGCCAAATTCGAGGAAGCCGGGCACGAAGTCGAATGCGAACTGTGTCGTGTATGGTGCGCTCAATATAAGTTTTCGCGGAAGTGTTCTCAAAACGTGCCTTCGCAGAAATGCTGAACTATTCAAAATCTGAACAGCCAAGTTTCATATATCTCGTTCTCCATTTGGAATCTGTAAAGTTTTGTACACGCAGTCACTGTAATTTTTTTTAATGCGAAATATCCAATCTGAACCATTACTCGAGTCCCGCGAGGTCTCGTCAAATGTCGCCGAATCTCGCGATACGTCCTCAGTTTTTCAGCAGGCCTGTTAAAACATATTTTTGCTTAGAAATTCGCCAAAAAAGCTGTAGGGAGATTACTTAGACCTTGTAATGTACATTATAGGCTATAAATCAAGATATACACAATAGCTCGCTAATAAAAACTTAGAGGGTCCCTTACGTATTCGCCTAAGGCGACTCGAAAGCAAAAACCATCATTATCACAATCCTTGTTATCATCATCGAAGCTCGAGAGGCCACGTGAGTTTTTGTACCGCACGCTGCGTTTGCAAGTCCGGCGTCATTGCTGATACTACAGCAGATGACGACGGTGAAGATGAATAACAGCTCAGTTATTTGTAATGGGTTGGCTGCTTTCAGCCACCCGCTCGTTAAGCAATTTACGTGATGTGATGCCTGGTACTATTCTACGCTTTGCCACGCAA